>NC_031987.2:4958120-5245620 GCF_001858045.2 Oreochromis niloticus
TTCTGATCATTTAGGCCACATTTTGGTGCCTCAGTAAAAACCTGTGTCTTTTGCAGGTCAGATGTGAGAGGTCCCACTGGAGATTAAGAGGAATTAAGTACAAGTCTCTAACAGAGACAGTGTATAGATAAACGCAGTTTATATAAAGAATATACTCATGGTCTGAAAATCTGGAGCATAAAGAAGAAATAAAATATTTCACTGATAGCAAAGTGGAGATTAACACCGTAACACCGAGGAAGAATTAAATGATAAAACAGAAGTTCTTTGGACACAAAAAAGAAACTGCACTTACCCGTCCTCTTTCACTCAGCCCACTTTGCCAAGCCGAGATTAGCATGCACATTGGCAGCCACGGTACAACACCAGCTGTGATTTTCACAGTATCATTTGCTGACAGTAATTGACAACATCTTATATGTTTGCAAGCAAAAGTCAAAATTAAAATAAAAACATTGATAGTCAGGGACTCACACACTTTATTTGTAACCTCATGAATGTCATGTCTCTTTAGGTTTTTGTTTTTTTTCTACATAAAAACAATTTTATGTTATATTAACAATAAGCAGCATTTACCAAAAATAAGTATAAGTCAGTGGTTAAACAACAAGTGGAACAATCCAACTGTGGAATAACATCAGAAATAGACTTTTTTTTTTTTTTACCTAATTCCTTTTTTTCATTCTGTGTAACATAATTCATTTTTAGCATATTCTAGATGCTGAGCAGGGTTTTACTCAATTATACCGTTCAGCTCAAGGAACTCTTGACCCAAACTGACTGCTGTGCTCTGGCTAACAGAAGAGAACAGCAGGGCTGGGAACCTGGGATTTAGCAAAGGTCTGAACCCTGAGGCACCCCAGCAGCAGCCGGGTCCAGTACCTCCGAGGGTCTCCCTTCAATTAACGCCCAGCTGTTTTCCACAGCAGTGTGGGGTTCAAGGCCTCCCTGGTATCTCCACTTCTACTACATTACACACTGACACAGCTTAGTTAGGCTTTGCAGAGGAATCTATGAAATGGTTCTATGGTTTAATTTGAGTACTCATTAGTGATAGGTAGCACTTCCCCCAAGGAGAAAAATCTGCAAGAAGAGACCATGAGAGGAGCCAAACTGGAAACTCTGGCCTTCAAAGCGGCTCCTGCAGGTGAGGCAGATTAAATCGTAGCTTTGTAAGACTCGTAGGTACGAAGCTGCAGGCATGCTGTAAGTGCTGAGGAGTGGCTGACGTTAAGTGACAGATTTAATACCTATGTATATGCCCCGTTGCCAAGACTAGAAGCTTTCATATCTTCAAGGGGGGTAACAGGCAGAAATGAATGCGAAAAAAAAGTGAAGACTACAATGACTACACTGATCTCAGAGAGAGTGGTATTTCATCAGTTTTCAAGGCCAAACAAGAATCGCTGCAAAGTTAAAGCTGTTTTATATGATTGCATATCTGTAAAATGTTGAAAAAGAAACCTGTGTTTGTTACAGCTTTTTTATGTGAGTATTTCATTCAAAATGCTTGACAAAGTTAACTATAATCTCATGTCAAGGTAAAAATTAGCTATACACATTCATATATGGGTGGCATACCGTCACAGTAAAACGAAAGGAGGATTTAGCAGCTAAAGAGCCAAACAGTCCCCTCAAGATTTGGAAGAGGTAAAACTAGGAGAGGCTAATGCGAATGCTCACCAGTGTGAACAGCTAGATGAATAAACATATCAATGTTTCTCATATGACTTTAAATTATCATAATTTTAAATGATTATGATTATGTGTTATATCAGTTATATCAAGAACCTATTTATGCTGCCCCCAGTGCCACTGAAATAAGAAAATCCTCTAATTGCCACCCACGTGAGGCTCTGAGGCTGTCTTTAGGACCGAGTCAGTCCCTATTGACTCCAATGTAAAAATGCCCGACTGAAAGAAGTAAAAACCAAGTTTACAGCCTGGTACAAAAAAAGTTGTTGTTTTCTTAGCTTCCTTTTTTATAACCACTGTGGAGTTATATTAGTAAGGCATTAGTAAGTTTCAGATTGCTACTGCTTTGAAAACCATTAGGTGACATCAGGGCAGCTATGTTGGTCTTTTATTTTGAGATTATGTTTTATACCAGTAATAAAAGCTGTTGACAGCATTAAGACACATTTGATAGACAGTGTTTAATATTTGAACCCAGTCCCAGCCAGTGCATGCTCTTCTTTGGCAGCCATTAGAGGTTGGATTTACTGAGATCGTGGGGAGCGCACAATAAGACAGGCATGTCACTACAAGCTGGATACAAAAAGAAAGGAAAGAATTTAATAAAGCAAAAGAATACTGGAATAGGGAGCAAACTAATACAATTTTTAAAATAAATAAATAAATAAAAACTAACTAATTAATAAATGATCCCATTAAGGTCTGGGGGCGGTCCCAGGTGTAACGCTCAGCATTACTTTCAACAAGTTTTTCTGCACTTCATCAAATCCAGGTTGTTTTTATACTTTTGGGGTGGACCCAGCTCTCTTACCCCCTGCTGCCTTCCCCTTGGGCCTGTGTCCTGTAAGGAATCTGCCTGATTATTTGCAGACCTGCGAGTCTCTGCATGCCTTCCTCATCATTATTTTTAACTCTTCTTATTATATTGAAATCACAGTTTTGTGCATGCTTGCATGCATCCAAATGTATTATTATTGTCACTGATACTTCCAATTCAAATCTTGTCTTTTGTTACACTGAATTTGTTATTGATAAATTGCTCAAACATGTATGCGGGTTTAACATGTGTTAATTTAATATTTACTCTAATTTTAGCACTATTATGGTGTGGCTGTGGCTATATCTGGCTCATTACTAGCAAAATATTCCCTTATTCCAAAACTGGATGATGTTGGTGTGATAGTTTGTAAATATTCATGTGATCCAAATGTGTCTGAAATTAATTTAGTATTTAATATTCCAATTATTATTTTGTATTTGTGGCTAGTGAACATGCTGTACTTTAAAGGAAGCTGTCTATTCTGACTGTGGGAAGTGACACAACTACCTCTAGTGGCACTTTTCTGGGTAAAGGAAAGGCTTTTAGAAGCAGCCTATCTGAAACCAGATTTAAAAGATGACATTCCTTTTTCTTTCTCTTCGTTTCATCCTTGGCTCTTTGTCTCATCTTAACAAGGATCAATAGGCGCTGCAACCGTACCCCAAATACGCTGGCAAATGTCTCGTTGGTAATTTTTAGCACAACCTGAAGATAAATGGGTGATCGTTTTATCACTGATGTCATCGTCAAACAGAAAATCAGCCTTCAGTGAGTTGCGCTGAGAGAGTTTTGACTGACAGGTGTGCCCAGCAGGGGTTTTGTCCTGAGGGCAGGATCTTTAATGTTCTCTCTGAATCTAGATTGTTCTTTGTTCAGATGCTGAGAGGAGGGAATCACAGATAAAGAAAAAAAAAGGCAAAGCACGGGGAAAAGAAATGTGTTCTGCATGACTAAATCCCATTTTGACATTTTTTCTTGACATAATTCTTTAAAATAGATAGCCTCATGTTCGGCTCATGATTGTTCTTAGTCATCTTAGTTGAAGTGTTTATTTGAAAATCATCGCCCAGCAGCTGTCAGAGCTGTGGTTTAGTATGTCATGCCTTTATTCAGTGTGGTTATCCAATTACTTAAGTGGATCCTGCAAATTCACCAGTTAATCACATGCCTCATCCCTAAACTGTAATACATGTTAGTACTTAAAATGAAATATCAACCAAGAAGACACTCTGTCATTACTTTTCACTTTTCAAATCAAACACACCATTAAGCTCTGTCTACAGGCAATAGATAACTTTCAGCAGCTTTTGTCCTTCCACTGTCCACAAGGAGACAGTCAATGTTGTAGCTAGTGATGCAGGGTCACAAAAGACAAGACAAGTGCACTTTTCCTATTTTCTGCTTTTGCCTTTCTATGCTCCATTGGACAGTGTGGCTCTCACTGCGGAGCCCTGACACAGCTCTCATCCATCATTCTCACTTCATCTTTGACTTGGATCAGATATGCTTCCTTTAGTCTACTGTCCCAGACAGGAGACACCACTTCCCTAGTCCCCTTTCCTGCTTTCACCTTGTTATTTGAAATGTCTTACTTTCAGATGAACTTGAGTGAATTTGAGTTTTGTGTTAACAATCAAATGCCTGATATAAACGAGAAAGAAATATTCACACTCTGTTGGAATGTTTTGATTTTATATCGCTATAATTACAAGTTAAATTGCGAGGCCATTGGTTCACTAGTTTTGAATGGTATCAGCCCAGTGCATACTGCCAGTAGGTGGTCTCCTCCACCTCCTACAAAGTCATTATCACCTCATTCAATTGTGGATATTCCGCCCACCTCAGTGGGGTGGGGGGAGCAGTGGGTGGTATTTTCAGGTTTAAAAAGTTGAAAAACATTTTGCATGTGGAGTGCAGAGGAGTCCCGGAGGGACAGTGATCTCAGACGTGCATTTAGATTTTACTTTTGTTTCATTTTGATGTTTACTTTTGGTTGTTTCACACATTTTTCTTGGGTTCTCTTCTCTTACCAATAAAAGTTTTAGATGAAAACATGTGTTTTATGGCACAATCTGATATCTATATATAAACAAGACAAATCATACTCTAACAGAAATTCAGAAATGAAATAACCACATTTGATTTGATTACAGGTTTGTCTTTATGTAATTTTGTAAACTATTCTGGGAACAGTGGGAAGAAACAGAATTGCCAAACTAGTAAAGTGTAAAGTAAAACATTGGTTATTTAAATGCAGTAAGACAAAATACTGAATAAGTAAAAATATGCAAAAAGACAAATTATTATTGTTATTATTAGTTTCACATTCATATTTCTATATAATGTGGGAATTTTGAGAGCAGACGTTGCTGAATCTGCACCCCAAGCAGGCAGAAAGTGTACTTTGAGGTCCCTTGTGTATTTGATGAATTTTGGATTTGGACAGCCTTCAGCACTCATGGGGATTTGCAGGGAATGTGACCCAACCCTTAAGTTGGTGAATCTGCCATCCTCTACAATAAGGTGAGATTTGGAAACAGCAACGAGGGCTTTGAAGTGGATCTGAGGGCTCATAGGGAGTTAACAAAGAACAGAGTGTTTATTCTGATATTTATTTATGCATTTTCATGAGCCACTGACTGCAAGGTCTTATTTATGCTGTTTATGCATCCTTTCCTGTTATATTGTGCCCAAGCAATTGCTTAAATATTTGATGTAGTATATAATTTAATGATATATAATTACATACTTTTCAATCAAGTATTTGAACAAGGTAGTATCAGCATACATGTTTAATAGGATGTTGGCAGTTGGTGTAACTTTAAAGTTAATCAAGTAACTAAATATAAACAGAAAACCAGATGTTAAGGCAGCACACCTCTGTTTACTAAGCTTTGAATGGTGCCTTGCGAAGCAGGTAATTGTGTAACAATGTAGCCAATAGCGATAAATATTCAAAACAGTAACTTCAGTCAGTGTTGCCACTTTTGCTTTGAGTCTGGCTCTTTGCCTAGATGCAACAGCTCACAGGGTAAAGGTACATGGATATTATTTATTTAAAAAACACAAAAGTTGTGCTGTCAAATCAATCAACACCTTTTTTTTTCTTTTTTTTTACAGTTTGACTTCTGCAAACAAAACCGATCCATGCTATCACATTTATGCTATTAAACCAGACTGATTAATTCTTCACCAAAGATGAATGGAAACACATGGATATAGTCTGCATGCTGCATGTGTGACTTGTTTTCTCCTGGATATGTCATGCAAACAGTTGTTCCCATTTTTCAGTTAACTGACATCTTAACAGAAAATAACATAAAGCCAGCTGTTGTTGCAAGCAAGCCTTTTGCATATTTACTTGACAACCACCAATAATCATGCAACTGGAACCAAATTTAATTATTCATTCAGTTTTATTTAGAACAAGCTGGAACATGCTGAGCCAGTTTTCATTTATTAATTGCTCTGTCTGAAACTTAAACTTATCTTTTGCTTTTTCCTTCAGCAATCATTCCTTTTGGTTGGAACCCCTCTGTATTTAGACATGTTAATACACAATATGACTTTCTGAAAGAGTCCCTTTTCCTAAATTTTGGCTAACCCAGTGGAGGTTGATATAGGATGCATGAGAAATCAGTTTTGGTTATATATCATTAACATGTTATCAGAAACCATAAAAATCTAACCTTTTAAAGCAATCAACAATGTGTGCAGGCACAGCTGATCTTTACATGAGGTAACAATATGTTAGCATCAAGGTTAAGAGGAAGGACACAATGTCACAGAAGAAATTCAGCCCAGAAAAAGAAAACTGTGTCAAGCAGCGTTGAAAACAAGCTAGATGTTGTGTCAGATGAGTCCTAGTCCCTTTCTGATTTGGCAGGGACAGAGTTTTAGTGGTTATCTCAAGAACGGCCTGAAACTCTTCAAAGACGACCCCGTGGCCAGGCAGACAGTAATATATTGGCTCCTCGAAAAGAAGCTGACTTCAGACAGAGGGTAAAGAACCTGTCAGCTAAGGGAATGAAGGCCTGATTACACCTACATACCCACACCTGAGCCTTACAGCCTGGTACATACTGTGTAATATGGATAGATGCACACAATCAGACCCATGCTGGCAGAGCCTATGTGCATGGTGCACATGAGCACATATATAGGATTCTGAAATCCCACCAAAACATGTAAGCTTTCATGACATCTTTTGTAAAGTAGTTGATTGCTGTACAGCATATATATATCTGCACACACACAAATACACACACGTTTCCTCTGGCTTTCTGGAAGACATAATTTAAAATCCTCCACACTTGCCTGCACACACAACAGTGCAACATTGCAATGGGATTTTTTTTTCCCTCAGATGATGAAGATAATATCTGAAAAGTTTTTATTGTGTACCCAACACAAGCAGCAGTAACTCCATTCGCTTGTCAAGATCTATATTGAATAGCCTGTTCCTGTACCAAGCTGGTGTTGGCATAGTGAATTTACCAATAACTGATTTCTAACACCTCAAGAAAACAAGATAAGTTTGCAGTTTTCCAAGAGCATTGTCTATTGGTACTTCCTGGATTGCAGTTTTCTTATACCTGGTTTAAATCAAACACTATTAGTGCTGCACAGGATATGTCTCTGAATCTAGGATTTTTTACAGAGGTGTGTAATTGATACACTAGTAGTTTAAGCGACTAAGAGAGAGAAATCTACTCAACCAACAGATGGGGTGACGACAACAGAGAAAAAAAAATGTTTCAGTAATTAACATTTGAGTTATTGTATTACAGGATAATGATATTTCAGTAGGTGACAGTAAAACCACATGCTGAATAAATTTTCAATTCAACTCAATTTTATTTATGTAGAACAATATCACAACTGTCACCTTAAGTGCTATATATTGTAGTGTAATGATCCTACAAAAGAAATTCCAACAATCAGATCACCTTCTGTGAGCAATCACTTGGTGACAGTGGAAAGGAAGAAACCTCCAGCTGAACCAGGTTTAGGGAGGGACAAACACCTACTGTGACCAGTTGAGCATGAGAGGAAAGTGAGAGAGATATTAGAACTAGTATCATCATCTCATATTTCATGACTTTTTCCTAAAATCGGCTTATTCACATAGCCTTATACATCAAATATTGAATTTTGATGTGAGTGGGATCAAAAGAAAAAATATTACCACTTTTAGCTAGTACCGCTGAGGATGTTATTTTGACCCCTAGAGAAATTAATGTAAAACCACTGCTGTACCACTCCAGGTTGCCTAGCAACAGGGTTGTTTACACACACTCTGATGTGAAGGCTACTATAAAAGAAGACCCAAAGCTAACTATATGTGATTAATAAATAAATATATAGGGGACTATAGTTAAATAAAAGATGAAGGATAGGATTTTGAACCGGAGTAGAGCTGGACAGAGCGGGCGGGTTGATGGCTGTGCAGAGCAGCAGGGGAACTTTAGCTGAACTGAATAAAGAGTCCAGAGTCTGGGGAACTAATCCAAGCAAATAAAGAGTGAAATCTAGAGAAAAAAAGGTTTCAGGCCTGAGCAGGAGAGCTGAGAGGTGAAGCTTCAGCCTGAGATGTTTGGAAGCTGGATGCATGTTTGCAAATGTGGACGAGATGATAAACTTTGTTCTGTTTTGCTTTTACAATATTTATTTAAAATATGTTATGGATAGATAAAGCTGGGTGTCATCTGCACAGCAATGACAATGATGCTTTGTCTTCTAATAATACTGACTAAGAGAAACATATATAATGGGCAGTGGGCTAGTTCTTACATAGCACTTTTCCACTCTATGTGAGCACCTAAAGAGATTTATGCAACATGCTTCATTCACCTATTAATACCCAGCTATACAAGCACTTTTTTTCTATGCTTAAGTACTTTCTAGCTAACATTCACACACATTCACACTCCGATGGATGAATCGGAGAGTAATGTGGAGTATAATACAAATACTGCCACCCTAATAATGTAAATAGAATTGGTCCCATTGCAGAACCCTGAGAAACTCCATAATAAACTGCAGTATATGAAGAAGACTCCCCATTTACATGAACAAATTGGAGTCTACTATCTAGATATGGCTCAAACTACTGCAATGCAGTACGTTAATACCAACATCATCCTCTAGTTTCTATAATAAAATATTATGGTCAACACTACTGAAAACTCCCCACATGTCTAGCAGGAAACAAAAGTTTGAACAGCAGATGAATAGGGCAGCTGTGTTTACAAACAAGAGTAATTATTTGAAACTGTGGGCACTTATATTATTTTTATGATTGAACAATACAGCAGACAAAAAAGGAGAGACAAAGAGAAAGAGGAATGGCCGACGGCAGACTCAAACCCGAGCCCCTGCAGTTGCCTTTAATTATATGCATTGTCGGCAGACTTATACCAGCCCCCAAATTTGACCATGTTTAAATTGAGCATTGAAAATCACCATTCTAGCAATACAGATATAATATGCGAAGGTATAAAAGCTCCATTGTATTATATTTAAAAATAATAAAATAGAGGGAGAATAGAGTGCTTGGCAATGATCTTAGCATAACTAACCAATGCAGTCAAGCAGCAGCTTCTGCTGGGGTGTGGTAACAAACCTCCCAATTAGATTATTTGTGTATCAGTATATTGGTGGGGACATTTTGAGCACATTTGAATAATTATTGTGAGGTTTAAGCAAAGTTTGATTTGCCAAGGGGTATCCACACATCCATGCCTCTGCTAAATTATTTTTTTCTTCCCTGTGGGGATAAAAATGTATATCCCCCCCAACCTCTCCCACTTAAACTCTGCACTTGAAAACAGTCTGCAACAATTAAATCAGAAAGTGACTTTCACTTTGGGTGCTCATAACTGTAGAGATGAAACTGTGTAGAGGGAAGTGATAAGGATTGTGTTCTATTCTAACTTTTCAGTATGCCACTCTGCATGTTGTTTAGTGCAAAACACCAATAGGTTTGTTTAGTAAAAACTACAATTAAATAAACACAAAATATGAAGGATTTTGATTTGATTTTATATGGATTCACAAAAACTCAGAAATATTCCTAATGCGTGTCAAACATATGCTTTATCATTTACAGCTTCTTATTTCAACTTGTTAAATCGCAGTAATACACCAGGCCTTAACACTGGGGTAGTTAAAGGCTTTCCTGAAGAAATGTTACTCATACAAAATGTGTTGGCTTTAGAAATGATGTAGCAGCCACATTTCAGTTTGAAAATATTAGTCCTAACCTGACCTTCATTAACTGCATCCGTCTCAAGTAACAGCCTACACTGAAGAAAAATGCAGTGACAGGTGACTTGGCAAGAAAAACCATGTTGGAAACTTTGGTGGAGGAGATAAAGAAGACTGAACTCTAAATTGTTCCTGCCGATCATTGCTATGCTTGACCTGAAGATGTAACCTGTAATTTTTAAAATGACAGAAAACAGAAAGCCTTCAACTTCTGTTTGATTTATGTGGTCTCTTACTGGGGAAACCCCAACAATCAGACAATTGTGATTGTTGGGGGATTATCAAGAATACTATAGGCTCTTTACCTTGCATTATAATGCACTTTGAGGCAGCTGTTATTGTGATGAATGTGACTCAGCTAAAGAAACATTAGCTGGTGCCCTCCAAGAAGCTCCAATCTGGTTTTGTAATCATGAGGTGATAAAGATATTATGGTCTACTTATTAGCAGAACATTTGCTATCTGTACTCTGTAGATGAACATAAAGGCCATGACACAGTTTCAGCTGCAGCAGGAAGGACTGAAATGAAGGTAGAGTTTGAGGTAGGTTGACAAAATATCCAGTAGACAATCCAGGGCCAGGCCCTCTGCTGATTTTAAAAAAAAAAAAAAAAAAAAAAAAAACAGGTGGAAAGTTGGAGCAGCTCTCACACACATAGGATCATTATGTTTTCTTTTCTTTCTTTTTTTTGCCTCAGTGTTACTATTCACAGAGTAAAAACCCATCAAGCATCAACATCTGTCCTTTGAGGTACTTTGAGAATGTCACAGGAGATGTGTCAGAGACCAGAGATGTACTGCAGGACATTTTGTATAACAAATAAAGAACCATCACTGTGAGCGATTCAGGTGGAAGTGTTGATTTAAAAACACCAACCCAAGACTCATCCTTGATTCTTCAAATATTCATTTTATTCAAACCAAGTACACACATTTCTGTTATTATCTAAAGTTAACAGAAATGCAACAATTTTGAATCAACAACGGTCTTACTCCAAGCATCCAGACAGATTCATTAGATGATATCAGGTTCTGAGTTTAGAGAGTCTGACAAGATGCTGTTACCGGAAGGTAGAGTGTAGCAGGGAAAGAATACATGTAGCAGACGCACATAAGCATATCAGTAGAGTAGAAAAAGGGTATGATTGTGTTTTGATTATTTGAAATAACAAATTTGGGGCATTAGCTTGTCAGCTAAGCAGTTACAAATTATTGCTTATCAGTATCAAAACTCACATCACTGCAGTCGCAACAGCAATCTATCTGTCAATCTCCCGCTCCCCTCTCCTCTCACTTGACCCCAAGATACTTAAACACCTTCACTTGGGGCAGTAACTCACCCCTGATTAGGAGTGGGCACTCTACACTTTTCTGGATGAGGACCCTGGCCTCAGACGTGGAGGTTCTGATTCTGATTCTCACCACGTCAGTGCGAGCTGAAGGCCACCATCCAATGAAGCCAACAGAACAACATCATCTGTGAAAAGCAGAGATTAGATTCTGAGACGGCCCAAGTGGAAGCCTTCTGAAATTCTCTCCATAAAATTATGAATAGAATTGGTGACAAAGGGCAGCCCTGGCAGAGTCTGACACCCACTAGAAATGAGTACTACTTATTGTTGGCTATGACCAGTGGTTGTATAAGGATTGAAGACACCCCAATACTCCCAAAGCACTTTCCACAGAACATCCCGAGGGACATGGTCGAATGCCTTCTCCAAGTGTACAAAACACGTACACGTTGAGCAAACTCCCATGTCCCCTCAAGCATCTTGAAGAGAGTAAAGAGCTGGTCCAGTGTTCCTCGACTGGATGAAAAATGCATTGTTCCTCCTGCATCCGAGGTATGACTAATGGACTGACTCTCTTTTCCAGCATAGACATTCTGAAGGAGGCTAAGGAATGTGATCCCCTTATAGTTGGAGCACGCCCTCCTTTCCCCCTTCATGAATATTGGAACCCCTACCCTGATGTGCCAGTCTAGAGGTACCCACTCTTCATCTCCAAGCAACATTGTAGAGGTGTGTCAACCAAGACAGCCCTACAACTGGGCGATCGTGGCTCAAGAGTTGGGAGTTCGCCTTGTAATCGGAAGGTTACCGGTTCGAGCCCCGGCTCGGACAGTCTCGGTCGTTGTGTCCTTGGGCAAGACACTTCACCCGTTGCCTACTGGTGGTGGTCAGAGGGCCCGGTGGCGCCAGTGTCCGGCAGCCTCGCCTCTGTCAGTGCGCCCCTCTGTCAGTGCGCTGTGGCTACAACGTAGCTTGCCATCACCAGTGTGTGAATGTGTGTGTGAATGGGTGAATGACTGGATATGTAAAGTGCTTTGGGGTCCTTAGGGACTAGAAGGCGCTATATAAATACAGGCCATTTACCATTTACCATTTACAACATCCAGAGCCTTCAGGAACTCAGGATGAACCTCATACACCCGAAGGGCCCTGCCACCAAGGAGTTGTTTAAATGCCTCAGTGACCTCACCCCCAGTGATGGAATAGTCATCCCCCTCATCCACAGATTCTGTTTCCTTGTGTCAGTGGGATTAAGGAGGGGCTCGAAGTATTTCTTCCAACGCTCAACAATATCCTCAGTTGAAGTCAGCAGTGCTCCATCCAGACCATACAGTGCAGGGAGAGCACCGCTTGCCCCTCCTGAATCGCCTAAGGGTTTCCCAGAATCTCTTCGAAACAGTCCGAAAGTTTTCCCATGGCCTGTCCAAACTCCTACCACAGCATCTCTCCAAGCTGCGTTCTGCTCTGCCTTCTGGTACCTATTGGCTGCCTCCGATGTCCCACAGGTTAACCAAGCCTGACAGGACTCCGTCCTCAGTATGATGGTTCTCTTCACCTCAGGTGTCCACCCTCTGGTTTGGGCGTTACAACTATGACAGGCACCAACCACCTATCGGCCACAGCCAAGTGCAGCAACTTTAGCATTGGAGGTGCTGAAGTTGGTCCATTTGGACTCAATTTCCCAAGTCTCCCTCAGGATCCTGTTGAAGCTCTGTCGGAGGTAAGAATTGCTACTTTTTCATGGTGGAGGGATCTGTGTGTCCCAGGGATCCCAGGGACTATGTTGTCAGGGGGGTTTTTGCCTCCTGGTACCGTCTCCCATGGCAAATTGTCCAGAGTGAGGGACCAGAAAAAGAGTGATTAAAAAATCCCTATGAGTTAAAGATCTTGGGAACAGTTTACCCTGCCCAGAATAGGGTTACTGGAGCCCCTTCCTAGAGCCAGCCCCAGGGAGGGTTGGCACCTGGTGGCCGGGTCTTAGTCCATGTTGTCCCGAAAACAGGCCATGGGCCTACTCTCCTGTAGTTCAACCACCCACAGGAGGCGCCGTAGGGCGGAGAACCTGGTCGATCGATTCCCGGGTACTGAGACTAGTAATTGGGACATGGAATGTCATCTCTCTTGTGGAGAAAGCGCCTGAGCTAGTATGTGAGATTGAGAAATACGTACTAGATATACCGTATTTTCACGACCATAAGACGCACTGTACTAAAAGGCGCAGTCTCAGTTATGTGTGCCATTACTGTATTTTTTTTTTTTTTTTTTTTTTTTTTGCCTGTCCCGTTTGGCTCTTTTGCCATCAGAATTATTGTCTAAAGGCAAAGAAAGATGCCCAACGGATTTACTTTACCAAACTGACCATCCCAGCCTTGCCGTAATGGTCAATTTGATTCACCTTTTATTGTTTATTTTATTTTCATTTGCTGAATACGGGACAGACTTTACCGGGAGAAAGAAAAGAGGAGAAAGAAACAGGGAAAGAAAAAACAGCTGAGAAGAGGGACGGGGAAAAAAGGGCAAAAACCAACAGAGCAAGCAGACAAAAAAATACATATATCGATCACCTGGATCACCTGGATCACCTGTTGAAAAAGAAAAAAAGAAAACAAGCAGAAGAAAACGAGAGTAATAGGATAAACAACGTCACAATGATATATGGGAATATGACAGTAAATACTAAATATTAAATATTAAACATTATTGTGCAGCACGTAAGATCGACAGCGCACAGTGTACTTTGAGGTAGGAGCCAAAAAGGGTGTAGTTTGTGTGTGTGATCACCCGTGTGTACACCTGTGAGCATAGACGCGTTTGTTTTTTTTAAAAGGTTCCTTCATGTAATGATCTGCTAGAGGGTGTGGGGGGCCACTGCCCCATCCTCCAGGGCATGAAGCAGGTATGGAGGAGATCGAAACTCCAGACATCCAGGGGCCCCCAGAACACAAGAGACCAAGGAAGACCAACAGAGGGGCAGCCGCGCCACTATCCCAGAAAGAGCTGTGTGCAAGTGTGCATATTTAAAAATAAAGCAGGAGCAAAACTGAGTTTGGTACTCACATTTTTATTACCAGTAATCATCATCATCAACAACACACAAGCATACAAGTGTGCGTATTTAAAAATAAAGCAGGAGCAAAACAAAGTTTGGTACTCACATTTTTATCATCAATCAAACCCATCGAAGTCCTCATCCTCCGTGTCTGAATTTAACAGCTGCGCTAAATCTCCATCAAACATGCCAGGTTCACTTTCTTCACTGTCAGAGTCACTTTCCGTGCCGTGCGGCTCCTCGGAAATGATGCCGGCTTTTGCGAAAGCTCGAACAACAGTGCCAGCAGACATGTTAGCCCAAGCATCTACAATCCATTGGCAAATTGTGGCGTAACTCGCCCGGCGCTGCCTTCCACTCTTGGTGAAACTGTGGTCTCCATCCGTCATCCATCGCTCCCAGGCCACTCGCAGCCTTACTTTGAACGGGCGGTTCACACCGATGTCCAGCGGTTGGAGTTCCTTTGTCAGGCCTCCCGGAATGACAGCAAGCTCACAGTTCATTTGTTTCACTAGTTTTTTCACATCGGCTGTGAGATGGGCACGCATAGAGTCACAGATTAAGAGCGATGGTGATGCGTGGAAAAAACCTGGTCTCCTTACATACACCTCCCTCAGCCACTCTTTCATCATTTCCTCATCCATCCAGCCCTTTTCATTTGCCTTAATGATGATTCCTGCTGGAAACTTCTCTTTAGGCAAAGTCTTTCGCTTAAAAATCACCATAGGCGGCAGTTTCTGTCCATTAGCATGGCAGCCAAGCACAACAGTAAAAGAAGACTTTTCATACCCCGTTGTGCGTATCGCTACCGTGCTGGTCCCCTTCTTCTCCACAGTGTGACTCACCGGGATGTCAAAAGTGAGCGGGACCTCGTCCATGTTTGTGATGTGGCTGGGCTGGATGTTTTTGTCGCCGATGTGTTTGCTGCAGTAGGAGCGGAAGATGGCCAGCTTTTCCTTATAAGTTGTTGCTGCGCTACCGTAGTCCTGGTCCAGATGGAAAAATGGCACCGTTTCATAAAACGAAAGCACCAAGACGGGCCTCCTTGGAAATGTTCAATGTTCATCTCTTCAGCTAGTGAAACTGCTTTTAGCCGAATGGTGACCGTCGAAACGCTTCTCCCGCTCGTTCTTTGCTCGATGATCCACCGCTCGAGTCTTTCCTCCAACTCGGGCCACCTCGCCTTATGTCCGCGGAAACTCAGCTGCGTTTTCTTGACCTGCCGGAGCTTGTTTTCTAGCTTCCTCCATTTGCGAACCATCGATTCGTTAATCTTAACCTCTTCAGCCCCAAGGGGGTTTCTGAGCTTCCTGCTCGAAAATGCAATGCCTAAATTAAATTGATTATTTCCCTGCAATTACAAACTCCGTCCTTACAATCTTGGTATCAAAATGAAGCTAACACTTGGGACATTTAATCAGAGGTGTAAATATTAAAGCAGATATTACTGTGTCAAAGTTACTGAGACTGGAACACAGAAAAAGGAAGTGGATTTTATTCTCGCCTAATTTTTTTCTTCTTTTGCGGCTAATTCGGTGAATTTTGGTCCGATCGTGGTCAAACTTTGTGTGTTTACGCAGTGATAGCCCTGGAAGCTAGCCAGCCTATTTATAACCGGTTACATGAAGTCTGAAGACTGTCTGGTTCTCGTTTGCGTGTTTAGCAGACTTCTGCGCATTTACGTAACTGCTCGTTTAATCGCGGCTTGTTTTCGGTGTGTTTGGTGGTTGTAGAAATGGTTTATATGACATTTTAGCTGAGATTCTGAGGTTTCTGTGGATACCACACATGTCTGGAGTTATATTTCTCAACCGGCGTTATAACCGATTAAACGTGATCTCCTCCCTTTTGCCCCCGGTAACGGGGGCGTGGGGCTTAAGAGGTTCTCTCGCCGCTGCTCGATTTCCATGTTCCTCCGCGTAGCTGATGGCCTTCAGTTTAAACTGTGCTTCGTAAGCGTGTCTCTTTGCCATTTTCAGGGTTGTTAAAACAACTATGTCCTGCATAACGCACATACCTGTTCTTTTATACAGGTATGTGCGATAAAGTCAACGCCCACACTTCACCCTTTAGCGTTCTCATGGTGTTCTCTACTACGTCCTCATTACAACACACAGGGCGCGCCGTACTTTTTGAAGAAAATCTAAGACTTTTAAGTGCGCCTTATGGTCGTGAAAATACGGTAGTCAGGCTCATCTCAGCACATGGCTTGGACTCCCGAAATAGTCTCCTTGACAGGGGCTGGACTCAGTCTGGAGTTGCCCTTGACTGGGGTGGGTATCTTAGTATCCCCTCAGCTGCCTGTATATTGGAGTTTTTTCAGGTGGACGAGAGGGTTTGTTCCCTGCGCCTTCTGTCAGGGAACAGGTCTTGACCGGCCTTCTTGGAGTCCCTTATGAAGGTGCTTGAGGATGCGCTACCTAGGGATGCTGTCGTCTTTTTCTTTCTTTTTTTCTTCTTTTTTTTATTATAAATGTAAGCATCTAGCTGCATTTACAATTACATTCATTTCCATGATGTGTTCATAAACCAAATCCACAAACAACAGCCTTCTTAGGGGATATTTTAAAACCATATTTTTCAGAATTGTAATTAATGAGAAAATCTTGGATTATGTTTAATGTGTGAAAAAAACTGAATGATTCAATGATAAATCTATTCAAATAAGTAATTTATGTTATATTTTCTTTCCTCTCGGTTAAATGGAAGAGATGAACTATTTAACTAATATAAAAGTGTAACAACCAACCAGGATTGGCTTTTTTTGACCATCCTAACTGACCAATAAGTGAAGATTAACTATAGCCCATATAGCTGCAAACTACATAGTGGTGGTAAAACTTTTGTGATCCTGTTTTTGTGAGAGTGACACAAAAGGGAAGGCTAAATAAATGTCAGTAAATCAAGCATAAAGTAACTTCAATACTGTTCATTTTTCAAAAACTGAGGTTTCAGTGTTGTGCTCTAAGTGAGCAGGGTACCTCAAGCCTTTCCGGGTGTTTGTAATTGAGGAGGACAAGAGGAACCGAGTATGGCAGACATCAAGTATCTCTCCAACTCTCAGAAATGAGCAAATGAAATGCACACCCTCCTTTGTCAACACAGTTGGAGACAAGTCTTCTATTTTGAGTCAGGATGTAGTAAAAATGGTGGAAAGGTTATTATGACTGAGATTTGAAACTTAGGGGTCATCTGCAGTGCAGTTTGCTTTCATTGCACCTTAACTGTTTCTGGGAAGAGAGAAGTGAGAGAGTGAATGTGAGAGAACATTTAGAAAAAAGTAAACTGACAATTGCTACAAATTACTGGCTTTACTGTGTTGCAAGTTGGTCAACACCAGAAACATCAGAGTCTCACAGATGTGTTATCAGTTTTGTGAATCACTTTTGTTGTAAGGTTTTAGGTTTAAGACATAAACCTGCCAAATTGATCTAATTTGGTAGAGCTAATTGAACATTTTTATACTGTAGATTACACCACCGGGAATGAACAAACACTGCACACTTCTAATAACCAACTTTTTTGTCTCTGTTTATAGTCTGTAAGCACAGCTGGCAAGTAAATGCTACACTATATATCTTACGGTAGAAATACTTTGTTCCTGTTTTTCAGTAGAATTTTTAGGTAACTGTACTTTGATTTTGTATTTATTTTTCTAACTTTTTATTTTTTGTCCTTACAGGTTAACACAAATATCTGTATTCTATCTATGTATCTCTACTCTTTACACTTTTCACATATTGTTAAACTTCTTGTAAAACAAACTGAAGTTGAACATTATTCAAAGGTGGCAGTTTAGTGCAGGATAAACAGATTAATTTGCTGTACTCTGATGAACTTAAAGTAAAATGCTGCACTTGTGCACAGTGGCTGTGTTGTTCATGGTCAATGTTAAAGTACATCAACTATGACAGAAATTAATCTGATTATACTTAGATTCATTCATTGAATTGAACTTTATACCAACTCTAGCATCATAATGTTAGTATAGGGAATGAAAATTAGCGAAGATAGTTTGTGAAACATCTGCTTACATCTTGTAGAATTCAGATTTGTAAATCCACAAAGAGTAGTAAACCTCAGAGCACCAACTGCACAAGTCAGCTGATTAAAGCTTGAACACAAAGAAAATCTGCTGGAGCTCACAACCAACATTACTGAGTAAAGAACTTTGATCAGTATTTCCGATTTTATATTTTAAACAGCATTATGTGGGGGATTTTTAACACAAATATATGTACTTCTGCTTATAATAAGGAATGTATGTTTGCCATCTCTGTAGCTATGAGATCTTCAGATCCTCTTTAGGCAGCACAGAATAGTTTTAAAGCCTTTTTCTGTTTCCTGCAGTTTCTAATTTACATAAAGATACCCCTTCTGACTCTACACACATATTCAAGCACACATACAAACAACTAATATCACTAAAGGTAATTGTAAATACACTCTATAAATAATATTCATATCGTTTGAATAAACACTAAAGGATACAAGATGCACACTTAACACATTTCTGTCATTCACACATACTGTGAGGCAATCTAGCCCAACCACACACACCCTCGCACACAATCGCCCTACTACTATCTCTGTTGGTGTTCAAAATTCCCGTGGAGTTTATGCTTCCGGAACCTAATTATGCCTCACTAGCAAATTAGCCACCATTAGCGAGGCACCAGCATGCATCTCCAGGGGAGAAAGAGAGGCCTTTATCTCGTCTTATGGCCTGCTTTCCTGCTCACCAAAATACTGATTAGCTCATAATTCAAACTAATGCAAAGGCAATTGCACTTCAACTCTCCACACTCTCATAATTGTCAAGTGTGTGCTGGAGATGTTAAGATATTAGATAGCTTACACCAATCTGTGTTTTTTGGAGGGGGGGGGTCAGTTCTTCAGTTAGCTTTCTTGTACATATATGATCAAGTGTCACATTATTTCAGGTTTTCGAAATTCATGAGTGGAGTAAGATAGAGAGAGATTTGTGAATAACTCCAGTGAAATACCTGTATTAGCTGAAGTTAATGTACCATGAATGTACCGAGAATCCACGGGACATTATCAGTATATGGCTATATGTTTGCAAAAAAAAATATTAGATTACAGAAGTAATATTTACCGCAAGCACAATTCCTCTTCAACTGTGCACCACAGGTCTTTTTTATAGACAAATAAAAGCATAAATAATTATGTTTTTTTTGGAAAAAGCTTTTATACTAATTCTAGATAATATGACACACGGACACAAGGATGCTAATGTCATTTTACTAAAAAGACTAAAAGCTTAGAAATATTTTCTTTGTTGGACTCTTGGGCACTGATAATATTCTGAAAGACATCAACAAGTACATGTTATGCTTAAGTTCAAAAGTGGAACCAAAGGCAAAAAGTTGACTTTATCTTAAAGCTAATAATAAAAGTAAAAAGCAACAAAGATGACTGAGTCAAAAGGTACGAAACTAAAAATCTCACAAGGAACAGCAAATGGGGTTATAGTAAGCTTACACAAGGAAATACAGTAAAACAAACACTCCAACAGAGACATAAGATAAGATAAGATGACCTTTATTAGTCCCACACGTGGGAAATTTGTTGGAGGAAGATAAAGAGGAAAGAGATACAAGTCAAAGCATCCAAAATGTAATACTGTGTAACCAAAGCTCACCATACTGGAATGACAATGAACCAAAAGCAAATGAAAGAAACAACTAATTTAAGGGAAAACCAAGTTCTAAAACCAAAGACTCAACCATTTCACCAGAAGTCAGACTCATTAATAAAATAATAATAATAAAAATATATACCATCAGTATTTTCAGAAAGTTGTAAAACTCTATGCACATGTTAAAACTCTTTACTTTGCTTAGTTGGGATCCCTTGGTGTTGCATGATAATATACTGCACCATTTAATGTGATTTATTTAATCTGGACATTTACCACCATGAAATGATCATGGTTTATTATAAACAAATGCTTATAAGCAACAACAAATAATAATAAGAAACAACCAATAGCCTTGCAAAACTAACCAAACCAAACAGTTTTGTCTAAACAGTCTAAACTTAAAAAAAAAATGTGAGTGAAATTATACTTACATATTTTGACTGTTCTGTTAAATTCCATAAAGCAAGGGCTCAGTGGCACTATTCCAGGGAGGAGGATTTTGTCAGCAAAAAATGGAATATAAAGCACCAGAGTTTGTGCTGCCAGCAGTGGTAGCTAACACAGCAGCCTAAAGCAGTGTATTGTGTTTTACCATAATTCTTGTTGTCCAGGATTTGCTGAGACTGTTCCTTTTTCTGCACTTTGGGGAGTAGGCTATTTTCCAAAACTGGAAATTCTGTAGTAGTTTAGTATGTTGGCAGATCTGTGTCCTTCTGACAGACGTGAGTCTAATGTTTACTGTTTCTTTGGTCTAGTCTCCACCAAATCAGAGGGAAAAAGCTGGCTCTTGGGTGGCAATTTGCTCTTTTAATTTTGTGCAGTTTGACACTATGGCTTTGCCATTCTGAGTAACACAATTATTAACCATTAATGTAAAAAATATTAATTAGAACAGCTTTAAGCCAACTTGAAACTGTTAATTAATTTTGCTAAAGTTTTCAAGTTGAATTAATTTAGAAGTGCTGACTCATTTAAGTCATCACCCGTTAACTTATTCTGCAAACAGTGTGTGGTAATTTCCAAAGTAAGTTCCAAAATGCAACCTTTCTTTGCCTACATAAATATAAACAGCTGTACAGGTAGAGTTGAGTTTAAACTCAAATGTATACGGTCGAACAGAAAATACCCTTTCTTTAAATTCTACCATTTTAAGTACCAGGACATAAAATCAAGTCATCTGTCCTTAAAATTAGGTAAGTAGAACTTCAGGTGAGCTACAAAAAATTACAAATTACACTATGTCATTATTTACTCGACCAAAAAAAAAAACCAAAATCCAGAAGCAATATAGGAATTAAGAGGGTAAGTAACAGCTAAAAGCTGCTAATGAGATGCATGTGTTTCACTGATCATCATCAAGTGTGACCACCTCTATAAAAGCAGAGGTTTATCAGTTTGCAGGTCAATCTATGGACTTGTCCAAACAATCGTGAGTTCATTATTCTGCAATGAGAAAGAAAAGATTCAAGACACTCTTACCAGGAGTGAATATCCCAGCAAAGTGACATGTCAGACCATGCAATGCTTAGAGAAATTACAAAAAAAACTTCCAGACTCTCTCAGACTCTACAGGCCTCAGTAAACATGTTAAATGTTGAAGTTGATGACAATAATACATTTAGGAAAAGACTGAACAAGTATGAATTGTTTGGAAAGATTACCAGGAGCATGTTTCTTCTCTCTACCAAGGAGATGACAGCGTTAGAAAATGATTAAATAAAGCTGTTTTTATTATTTTTATATACACAACACAATGTGCTCATAAATGAGTTGGTGCTTCGTGTTTTGAGGGTCAAAAGCCACGTCCAGCGGTATGTTTGGGTTGAAATATTGAGAATGGACCAGGCACACTTGAGGGGTTTTTTTGCTACATGCTCACACATCACACTTGATAATGGTTAGAAGGATATTCTCTGGACCAAAGGGAGTCCAAACAGAATGTCCTGAACTAGATATATAGAATCAGTAGTAGGAGATTATTAATATAATCAAGGCTAGGCCAGGAGGTGTTTTCATGTCTGTCTTTGTCATTCTAGGAAAAAGGAGCAGATAACGAGGTTGGAAGTGAGTGAAGAGGAGGCCAAATGGAGACATCAGGCTGGTTCTGGATGAAGACAGACAAAATAATAATTTGTTATTGTTGGGTTATAAAACCTGTGCAGGGTCATCCTTGGTGTGAAGACAGATGGCTGTGTTCACATCGAGGTCCAGCGCTGTAACTTGTAATTTCAACTGCTGAAGCAAGTTAAATCTTTTTAATAAGCGACAGATATTTCTGCTCTGCTTCCTTCTGAAGAAATCTGAAGACAACAGCAGTACACTTTGGGTTTGCAAAGTTGCATCTGAACAAACCATAAAACAGGGACCAAAGTGTCAAATGTTTGACATCTGGCAAAAATCAAACACAGCATATCACTCCAAACATTTTATACCAGCTGTGAAACATGGCGGTGGAGGGCTCATGATTTAGGCTTGCATTGCAGCCACAGGTCCTGGGCACCTTGCTGTCACTAAGTCAGTCATGGCCTCTGTATACCAAAGTATTCTACAATCAAATGTGAGGCAGTTTCTGTGTCAGTAACTACAAGTTATTGCAGAAAAAAGTGGTTCTACAAGCTATTGAATCGTGAGGTGTATGTGTTTTCACACACTGTTTCTGTATTTTGGATTCGTTTTCTATCCATCCAACCCAAGACAGGCTTGACTAACACCAAGGCCATGTCCACACTAATACATTTTCATTTAAAAACCCATCTTTTTCTCTCTGTTTTGGCCTTCCGTCCTTACTGAGGCGGCGTTTTTGGTCAAGAAAAACTGAGCTTTTTGAAAACGCTCTCCAAAGCGGATACATTTGAAAACGCCGCTTTCACGTGGCAGTGTGGACCGCGAACCCGGAGCATTTTCGAAAACGATGACGCATTTTAGTCATGTGTTGCAGTCATGTGATCAATTAACTAAGATTACGGAGGGCATTATACAGCAGTTGTTTTGTTTGCTCTCAATTTTGACAGCTCTATTAAAGATTAATATCAGTTTGTACATGCTCCAGATAGCTTTTCTTCAAATTCTTTAATTCTCACTCGCTTTTGCAACTGTGTACTTTTGTGTTAATCACAGCAACAACTCAACATAATTGTCAATCCATTCAAAAAACTCAGTGCTTTTCCTCAACATTTTGCCGCGATGTTTCAAAGAGCCGGAAAGTAAATAAACGGCAGACAGAAATGAGGCAGGTCGAATCGTCTTACGTTTCACCCATGCGCAATACAGGAACGTAATGTTTTCGATCGTTTCAGTGCGGATGAACTACTGTTCGGAAACACTTGAAAACGATAGTGTGGACACGGAGCGTTTTTAGATGAAAACGCCATTTTCAAATTTATCTGGATTAGTGTTTACCCCCTTTTAAAGCATGCGAAGGACTAGATGTGTTTTTAATATGTTCTGTTATATAGAACCTTAGAATTAAAAGAGTTTTTTTTTTTTTTTACCACCTTCTTCTAGTCTCTGCTTCTATTATCAGAAATAATTGTCTTCTTTTGAATATAATTAAACTAAATAACATTTACCTCAAGCTGCTCAAAGCACCAAAACTATGATAGAGAAACCTAGTAGTGGTGTGCCTTTCCAGAAATCATGACCTGGTAATTCAATAAAATCCAAACACTCTGCAGTGATCAGTTTCTTGTAGGTTTTCACTGTCCACATCTGCCAAAGAAGACGCTTGCAGCTAACTAACTTTGCAGCTCAGTCAGAGGGGGCCCCACTATTGTTTACATTCCGTTACACCATCACTAACAAGAGCCTCTTGTCACGGGCAGATGCAGAGTGATACAGCTAGTGGGTGTCGTTCAGTAGAAAGAAAATAGTTCCTGCATGAAACTGCTGACAAGGGCTGGCTCTTCTAGGCAGCACTTTTGTCTTTTTTGTTTTGTTTTTTCAGTTGCTGCTGAAGGTGTTCGTTTTTCTGGATGCACGCACAGCATGAACTCATAACCTGAGGAGTGGTGATGTACACAACTGACCTCCAATGCTCCTGTCACTCACTGAGGATTCTCCGAGGAGAAGAGACACCCTACTCATCAACACTACATGACAGAAAAACGTTAGAAGGATACAGAAATACTACATTACATTAAGCAGCTGTAAAATCAGCTGTTCCAGACATTTTTTAATAAGCAAGGAACCCAGGTTTTACTCATATACTCTGACAGACTACAAATTAATTACTTGTTAATCAAATCAGGGTTATTTTTTTGCATACGATTTCTGATCTTTTATTTCATAATTAATTATGCACATAAACTTTATCTAGTGCATTTGAATTTCATAGCCTTCACAAGTATTCAGCTTGATGTGCAGTGTAAAAACCTTGATTTAGAGTAATTCTTTATTTGTAACTGAAGTTTTTGCCTCACAGAAGATAAACTCTCCAAAGCTGAAAATCCACCTCATACTATGCTGAATATTCCTCTGAAACACATCTGTCAGCATATGCGGACAGCAGGAGCTCTCCTTTGATCAAGTGTCACGTTGGATGGCACTTGCTGCAATATGAAAATGGAACGAAAATTCAATTATCCGTGGCTTTGTTGTTGCATATTAATTATGCCTCAAAGTGGAAGTGGCAAAGGATAGTATGATGATGGATTTAAATAGATTCCAGAGCTCTTGGGTGAATGTATTAAGAGTGCTGAGGGTGTTTGTATGCTTGTTAAGGAAAGTGAGGGTTTACACACATTTGTTTAAACAAAACTATGTATACAGCCTAATAGAGATCAGTTACTGCGGAGGTCAATGAGGCTCTCAGGGGCTGGCGTCTCTTTGAAATCCAGAAAACATGAAGGGACTGTCATCATTTTAAATATGCTACTTCTCTTACTTTAGTTACTGACTGTAATATACTACTTTAAGATAGGCTGTCGTCTTACACAAACCCACAAAAAAGCCCTTTGGCTTCAGTGTCTTGACATGCCTGCTTATGCCACCTCGTCACATATGGATACTTGTGAAGGGACCCTGCAGCATCACATTTAATAAACACACTGGATTTTTTTTCAACATCCAATTTTTAAATCAAACCAAAATCTTTTCTTGGAATAAACCAAGTTCTAGTTCCCATAACCGAACACGTGGGTGAAACCGAAAGAATCTCTGCAGGGGCAAAATCCTCTAACACACCACATTTGATATCTTGACATTAGATTGCAGGGATTTAGAAAGGGGATAATTTAAAGCTATTAGTGAGAAAAAACAGCTATCATGTACACATATTTTATGGTTTTGTTTGTTTTGTTTAATAATGACTTTCTGAATTGCATCTTGTCTGCCTGGTGAAACCTCCCTTCTACTGCAGTGAAACAAACATTTGTCCCTTTGATACCTCAAGCACAGATACAGCAGATGAGCAAATACCCGCATTCGTCAGTTTTATAACACTAATTAAATAAGTTACTCAAGGACATGCTCAGGAATAAACATATAAATTAAAACTTTTCATCCAGCTAAAATAAGAGGAAGACTGTTTTCCTGCAAGCTGTTGTCATAAAATTGAAACTAACATTTAGAGCTTCCGACTAATATTATTTGATATTATTGTTTTTCAGTTCCAGGAATTCATCCAATGGAAATTCTCACACTGCTCTCACAGGAAATGTGCCATATGACCCATGTGAGTTCTATACAAAAGGGCATCAGCTGCAGTTTCTTTGAATTTCTGCAAACTTTCTCATTTGTCAGGGTGTAAGGGTTATGCTGACATACTCTCATTAATCTGAACAGGGGTCATCAACAGAAAGCTTTGACAAAACTATCCAAAGGGCCTCTGGCTTGAACTGGCAAAGGTTATCTAGAATGCTTATCAGATATGACTTTTCACAACATTCACAGCTCGTATCTTTACAGACAGTTTGGGTTCTTCATGTTAGTTCTTGTGTAGTCCCTTTGAACACCAATTATCTTATTCGTAAAATATAAGAAGCAACACACTCCACTATCAGTCTATCAAGTTACGGTTCAAGTTTCCTAACCCCTATAAAGTTACACCCCAGTTTGCTGACTCTACATGGCTTTAGAAACCACTCATCAACTGTTATCAAAGGGCCTTAAGCGTTTTCTCCTTTTTACCACCCACTTGCAGTGTTGTTTAAATTCATTAGATATGATGGAGTCTTTGAAGAGACTTTTCATCACTTTACATTGATGTGCTATTGCTTCCTTCCATAAGCATTTACTGTTCACCCCTGGAGCCTTTCATGAGAAGCACACTAATCAATATCTGCTTCTATTCCCTCTCTCTCTCTGCAGATTTCAAGACAAGTTTAGGCTAAGGTGATATCAGGGATGGAACAAAGTCACTTGAAAGTAATTCAAACTTTGCCAGAGGCAACTAAACTGTCTGACATCTCGACTCTATGAAAGAGACTCGCTGCAAAAGAGAAGAAATATACAGTTTTTCTTTAAGGTTAAAAAAAGTAGCTCAAGCTATACCTTGGTAAGTTTTGCAGTGTTGCATTGAGCAGCTTAGGTGTGCATAGTTCTGTGTCTGTCTGTAGCATTTTATCAGCAGTTTACTGAGATCCCTTCTGTGCGTTTCTGAATGCGTGCTCGACATCATGGTGCTGTGGGGTGTTCTTGCTGTTCCCATGGACCGTCAGGCTTACAAGTTTTAATTACATCCAACTTAACAAGACAAGACTTATGCCAATTGTAATTAGTACCTAACAGAACAGATCACCAAGGAGACGGCGAGTGTTGTAGATGTTAATGATAGAGCGCTTTATCTGCCTAAACACATAGATTGACTGATTAAACAAAAATATATATATCTATAAAAACTCCAACACTCTAGATGTCAAGCCGCCTGACAAATGGCTGCGTTGCTGTTCGGTGGATAGGTTACGTACACATGCTGGAATGTAATGCGTAACCCGACCTGCTCCATCGTTCAGATAAACATCGGCAAAGTCGTGTTGCCTTAGGCTCGACTCCTGAAGAGGTCAGGTCCAGGCCTGCAGCTGTCTGGCTCCTGTGCCTCCTGAAAGTCTCAGTCGTGTGCCAAGATGTGAAAAAGCTGTCTCTCATCTTGTACTACTTAATTCTTTTAGGTTCCCTCCTCTCATTCCTTAAACTAATTTCATGGGTCTTATACTGTACATCTCATCTCACTGCAGAGTCTTTGCAGCCACTTGAGACAGACACGTCATGTCGCAGTTTAATTTGAAAAAGCAGACTCTGCTGAGTTCTAGGCTAACTATGGAGGAGGCAGTTTTTTTTCCCTTTAATTCAATCTACAGTATTATTGCAATCTTTCCAAAGTACAAACATGTGATATTCACTTGTCAACATTTGGCAGCGTAGAATTAACCTTGTAATCTCTGTAGGAATAAAAAGAAGACATGTTTTACTTTTAAGGAAACTACTTTCACTGGAAACAAAAGCTGTTGGTTGGTTGGTCCACATATTAAGTTTGCTATTTCCTGAATGTCATCCCATGTGAAGCAATTTGCCCCCTGCTTTCCATGATAAAGGTTGAATTTAAACCAAGGAAGCTCTGTAGTTCAGTGAATGTTTAATATTATATATGTGCAGCAGGTTGTGTAACACATTTAGACATGTACAGTCTTCAGTTCCTTTTTCGTGGCTTACAGGCACTGAACACTGTCCAAAAACAAAAAAGGAAGTCCATATCAGAAAAGATCTGAATTTTTAAACTCTTTTTGGTGAAATATTTAATGTGGCTACCCAGCCACATCCACTGTCCAGCCAGTTGTGCCTTGGTGGGCCCCTCAATTTATCTGTTGTCTGTTCCTTTAAGTCATCTTTCTTTTCTGTCAGAAAGTTTGAATGACAGTTGGTGGGGCTTCTTTACCAGAACTGTGTGCTTAAGACAATCATGTTAAGAGTATTGTTTCTCTATGACATCACACAGAGCCAGGAGCAGACAAACAGCTCTTAAAGCTGTTAACAGCAGTCTGAAGCCTACGTTTTTTGTTCATAAGTATTAAATGCATATGTACTGACCTCTTTATTTAAAACCTTAACATGAACATCTGTAATTGCAACAATAAATGTATGACAGAAGAAAAGGAAAAGCACACAAGGTCTACTTTATTAGGCTTTTTTCCCTACAAGCCCCTGCAGTTCACTGGATACTTTTAGATTGTTTGCTATTAGCTATCTGGACCCTTTTCGCCTCAGAGATCCTGGTCCATGTTGGTTCATTTCTCAAAGGTGCTCTTTTGGATTGAGGTATGAAGTCTGTGAAGGCCATTTGAGTACAGACAACTCATTGTCATGTTCAAGAGACCAGTTTAAGATGACTTGACCGTTGTGACTTAGGGACATTTCCCATCAGAAGATGGCTTCTTTCTTGTCATAAAGGAACGGACATGGTCAGAAACATTACTCAAGTAGCATTTGGAGTTTAAACAATACTCAGAAAATATCCTCACACCATTATACGACAAATAACAGTCATAACTAGTCACAAAAAGCAAAGTGGTCTTCAGCTGCTGTCACCAATCTTCTTTATGTTTGATGTGTTGCTCATTCAGAGATGCTCTTCTGAACACCTCAGTTATAACAAGTGGTTATTTGAGTTGCCCATCAGCTGCTGGACATCCTCCTCTGACCTCTGCACTCAACAATGTATTTTTCCCAAAAGAAGTATTTTCACTGGATATTTTCTCTTTCTCAAATCACTCACTGTAAAACATAAAGATGGTTGTGGAAACCATCATATCACTAAGTAGATTAGCATTTTCTGAAATACTCAGACATCCAGTCTGGCACCAGCAACCATAACAAGCTCTAAATCCCTTAAATCACCTTTCTTCCTCATTGTGATGCTTAGTTTGAACTTCAGCAGGCTTTGTTGACCATGTGTACATGCTTAAATGCTTTGGGCTGCTGCTATGCTACTGGCTAATTAGATATTTGCATTAACAAGCAGGTGAACAGCTGTACCAACTTGAGCGTTAATTTAGTTCGTGCCTTATTGTCTTTTATTTTGGAAAAAAGAAAATAAGGCACTAAAACACATCCTCACTATATCTCACACAGATGGCATTTTATAAAACCATGTGCACATTTGCTGGACAGGGGAAGTCCTCTAAACTTATTAGATTTCCTTCTCAATTAGATGCAAAAATTATTGTTATCAAGAATATCATATTACAAGAAACTAAATTGCTGCACTTTCGTCAATCTAAGCTAATTACTTAACAGTTCTAGGTCATCAGTAGAAAGTTATTTTTAGATTGTTTTCTGGTGGCTGGAAGTCTTATCTTCAAAATGAAAGTTCAGTAGCAAAGTAAAAAATGACCAGTACAGCCAACATTAGTGTGTTTTTTCCTTCAACAAGTCTTCGGAAAAAGAAAATGAATGTTGGTACAAAATGTTTATTCTACTTTCTCATAGTGGTCAGTGTGTTTGCTGCCAAGGTGTCAGAAGAGTGAGAGGGGTTAAACCAGTGTTCAAGACCTCTGACTGCATTCACCCTAGAATCACATGCTGTTTAGCTCAGGAACACTAATTAAATTTGGAATCCAATTACAGGAATGGTAATGAAATTTCCAAATGGGGAAACTCGTAATCTGCTCATTGAGGTGTTTAATTACAAGCGGGTCTGTGCATCGGAGATATGTTACACCTCAGGATTTGGCGGACGGAGACATGGACACGAGTTAGATTGCATGAGCATGTTGAAGTAATGTAGGAGAAGAAAAAAAATGTTTGAGCTTGTTATGCAGCTCATATGACCCTGCTTCTCTCTTATGTTATTAGGATAAGTGACATACCCAGGTTCATCATCTCAATCTGAGTCATTTGATTCTTAAGAGGTGTTTTTGAGATATTCTGTGTTTTTTCACTCATAATGATTTTTTCCTAAAAGCACTGTAAGTAATTAAACATATTCAGTTCAGATCAGTAAACCTATTTTGACTGGAATGTGTAAAAGAGTTTTTTAATTGCATTTTCCCTGGAAAGATACTCTTAGTAATACTGAGAACAGATAATCTATTAAAATCGTTCACATATTTGAGGAAACTCAATTTCAGATCAGTCATATCTTGCTTAGAGTAGATCCCGCATGACTGTGATTTATCATACTAAGTGAACATAGTCAAGTCGACGTCACGTGTGAAGCTGAGAATTTTTTGGATCACCTGCTTGTTTTTTTTGTTTGTTTGTTTTTTAAACCGAACATTAAAATGTAGCCTCAAGGTAGTCCCACTCTAAAACATGTCCTGGTGTACTGTTCTCCTGGACCCTAATGAGGAAGATGAGGAATAAGCCTTGAACATAGGAACTGATATTATCAACTCATCAGAAAAATGGTTACTGAGGACATGGGTCAAGGATGCTAAGGGCTGTTTTACTGTAGACATCTATACCTCTTTAAGCAATCGCAGTTTTCAAACCCTGCTGGCAATTAGGAAGAATCCAGGTTTTAGGCACATCTCTGTGAATGCTTTCTTATATTTTTATGCATCTGCCTTACACACACTCTCATCTGAATATAGGTATGTTCAATTGATATGCTAGGATTTCCATGCTCCCTGGATTTGGTGAGGGTTTGGGGTTTGGAAAACTCTTCCATTTAATTGATGTCATACTGTCTGTCTGTCTTCTCAATGTATTCCTAGTTTTGCCTGGATTCCTGTAGAGGATTTCGGCTTGTTTTTACTTTGGAATTTATATTTGATCTAATTCGTGATTTCTTTCTGGGGGCATTCTGCTGTGGGGTTCTGATGGTTACACATGACCATTGCAGTCGTAGGTAAACTACTGAGAAAAGAATCAGTAAAATCGATAATGATATTGAAAATGTTTGATTAAACATAAACTGTGATCTGTCTTGCATCAATTATACTTTTACAGCTCGTTTCTCTTGACTTTATCGCCTCCTTTTTAAACATGTCACTAAAGTAGTTTGTGCTCTAACCACACTCAACAGTAGGTAAGAAAGCATTCTTTACAGGTACAGATGTAGCACAAAAGCTGCCGCTGCTCTGCTAATATAACACTTTCACAGCCTGTGTAAGAATTGGGTTACAGTCTACCTTACTGCAAATTGGCTGCACTTTGTCTGATGTTGGCACTGAATGCTGGGAAGGGATATAAGTCGTGATGTGCAGAATCATCTATTATGAGTGTAGTTGTTAAGGATACTGAGCTGCTTAAACTGTGGGCATGCAAACTTCCACTCTTGACCCAGTTATGACAAACAGCTGTGTATTATAATAGATAGATCTTTTTAAATCCTCCTCTGTTCCGTTACTTTCTTGCTAGAGCCAAGAAGATTGCCATCTAAGTCTGCTCTTGCGGCATCTAGCCTCTCTGAGCACAATACCTGGTATAGTTGAGTGATCTCTGCAATTCTTAGGTTTGATGGTACTGAGTTACTAGCTTCTTTGACTCCTGTGTGGTTATTTCTATCTCCTTCAAGTGTTACTCCTAAGCAGTTTTAAGTGCTGCTCCAGTCATTACACCACACTCTTTAGCAGTTCTGCTTGTTTGTGTAGCGGCCACTGGTTTCCATGAGTGGTCCCACTTGTGTTATTACCCGCTGGGTCACTATAAAAGGACCCAACTCATTTCAAACCCCTCTTAACAATAGTGTCCAAACTCTGTCATTTTTTAGCAACACAGCTCCTTGCCATAAAGCCATACTGTAGCAGTACTGGCTAAAATATCACTTTTCCAACATAAAGCCGGTCCTACTGTGTCTTGAACTTGTCTCTGGACAGTCAAAGAGTGCAGGCACAAGTCCTTCTTTACACAGAACTCAGTCAAAAACACATAGCAAGCACACTGAGACTTTATCTGAAGCAACAAGGTCTCTGCAGATGTGTAACCGTACTCACCCATAGACAACACAGAATTCAATATCTTCAAAGTCATTGAATGGGTACAGAATGTTCTTTCAAGTATGTACTTCAGTCAGTCCATGGTGCCCACCCTGTATATAGACCATGAGCTATTTAGCAATTATCCATTGCACTAGCTGTTACTCTCAACACCAATGGGGTACAGAGAGCTACTTCACAATGACAGCCCATTACATCAATTCTGAGTGCGACATAAAACGTCCTGTTCTACAAACAGCACAAAACTAAAAGAGATAAAAGGAATAATAACAAAGACATCCCCTAACCATGATTCTGAAATGGTAGAAGGCACTATTTTATTAAATTAAACTCAACATGCAAGCTTTACCTTGGCTATTAGGGCTTTCACCACGAAGGTCATTGTTATAATGTCAGTACTCAAGAAAGCACTTTTGTACAAATTTGAGTTGCTTATACCCAAACTGAATTTACTTTTTTGCTTCTGCACATGATAATAATAATAACCAAATCATACCATATTCAGTGTCTATACTACTACGTTTGTATCACTATAATATTGAAGTGTTTTATACATTGTGAATATTTTCAATTTTAAGCCATAGTATTTATACTTTAGCTTAAGTAAATGTTCTGAATACTTCTTCTACAATTGAAAAATGCCCATATCTGCCATCATCTGAAAACAGTTCTGATCACATGAATGGTGCCTATTGTTGGAGAATGTTAAAAGGTCCCATGTGTTGTGACCTTGACATTATGAAGTATTGTTGACTGTTTTCATGTTATTAAAGTAAACAGTAATCATGAAATGCCTATTGACGATGATTTGAAATACAGAAATACAGAGTCTATACACACTCATTATCACCAGGAATGTCAAGGCAGTATCAGGCTTTCAAGGATTTCTCTTTAACCTGATCTTTTTAATGGGCAGATTCAGTGCATAACATACATCTAAAGGAGTAAAAAATAATTAAGCAAATACAAATTGTAAGTACAAGTCAAAAAAAATTTTAGGGTCAAACACAAACATATATATGCATTACACCTAATATTTGGTTAAATATATTTAGCACCAAGATTTTGGTATAATCCCGTTTAGGTGCTGGAACACTTTTCTAGGCAGAATTAGCAGCAAACTACAAAGCAAGATATTATCAATCCTACGCTTCGTAGTGTGTGCAATTTTCTTGGCTTTGGATGACTTTTCTTTATTCTTCTTAACACACCACTGATCATTGTGTTTAGAAGAGTCAGTTTGTCTCATCTGACGATAAAACTTTGATCCAGAAGGCTTTCGTTCTCCATGTTCTCAGATACAGATTTCAGTCAAGCTTGACTGCCTTGATTCTGAAGTACGAAGCATTAGATTCCAGCTACGGACAGGCATCTGCCAAAATAAATAAAAAAATCCCCAAATTCTTGAACTCAAAGAAAGTTTGTTTGTTGTGCAATCATTTAGACTCAGAAAAAAAACTGAAAGCCCAGTATAGCCAATATTCATGTCCATGAGGAGTGTACATAAACTTTTAACTTAAAGTATAGTTATATAATACCGAAGCCTGAGTAATTCTGTATTTCTGAGGCTCCTACCAATATCAATATTTAAGAGTTAAAAGCACTTGCTATATAAGAATTCTTTTTTTTTCTTCTTTGGACAAAACTTTTTACTCGTTCAAAATAGTCACAAACATTTTTTTTTGTGTGTGTCAGCTTTCCTTGGATGCAGTTTCTCATTTCTTATCAGTAGTAGGGTACTGCATAGGCCAAGATAATTTAATGAGTTTAACTTGGCCAGTAATATTTTGCTTTATCCAAAGGTCCCCCAACTAAGTGGTTACAGCTGTCCAACTGACCTACATCAGTGTTTCCTGAAACAACATAGTGGAGGGTTTCATATTAAAAGGACAAAAAAAAGGTCAGCATTAGAGGGAAGATGGGAAGGCAGAGGAATAAAAATACTTCAAAATAGAAGCGCTCACTGTTTTGCAGGATTTAGGTGCGAAAAATTTGCATGCTAAAAGGTTACCAGGATGACAATTTTCATCCAAACAAATGATTACATTTTATAGTCAGATAGAAGCTATATTTCAAATTAGCTTTAAAATGTAACTGTAGTTTATAATAGGAACATAAACCATAAAGGACCCATGCTGTTGTTTTCTGGGGGGAGAACAGTCTTATTCCAAGTGGACAAAAATCTGGTGAGTTTCAACTGCATATTTTGGGGAAACGAAATGTATTTCTTTGTCAAACACATGAGGGAAAGGCTGGTGGAGAGGGTGCGTGGGGGAAAAAAATATTGTGAAGAAAATGAAACGGGGAGATGGCTGTGTGAAGTCAGTAGGCGGAGAGGCCGTGATGAGCAAGAGGTAAACATCAAACTGGGGTCGGAACAAAATCCTTTGTTCCTTTGTTTCTGTTTTTGTTTCCTGGCCCTGTTAGAGCTCAGTCCTTTGATCATTGCCTCAAAGCTTGTAATAGTGCAAAGCACTGCATATGTCAGATTATTGTGGAAGGGCTGAAGGGGCACACTCAGCTCCACTATCCCACAGAGCCAGCCTCAAAGTGTTCAGTTTCCTCTGAGAGATGATCTGTGTCAAATGTCTGTCCACTGATTTGCATCTTTATTTTTAGGAGCAAGTGACAGAACGCAGTCTGGTTAAAAGATGCAGTAGTGGCTCAGATCCTAAAAGTGCAAAGGAAATATTAGCGCCCACGTTACCTCTGTAGATTAAGGTGAGTGAGGACTGCAGACCATGTTTGGAAGACTGAAAGGTGAGTCAGAGTACAAGAGTCTCACTCTCTGACAGTCACAGCAGTGAAGAACACAACCCGTTTTATGTGGTCATAGATTGTCAGCTTGATGAAGATACAAATGGAAGGGATATTATTATTATTAATATTATTATTATTATTATTTTCACCAAGTTGTAACTAATTTACTATACTCTGTTGATGGAAAAGACTCATTTTTTTCACTAATTGGACAGTGGCTTGGTAGTTTTGTTTGCCCTTGTTAAAAAGGAAGCTTCAAAATTTTGAAATGCATTCAAATTTATTTTACATCCTTTACAATTTGAAAAGACAAGGGTCTGATGATAACTGATAAATGCATCACATTATTGCCTCAGCCTCTCCATTTGTCACTTTGGCTGCTTAAATATTATGAACTGCGTTGCTTTGAATACACAAATCTCCAATGGAGATATGTATCTATGCTGAAACTCAACCCGACAGCTACACAGTTAATCATCTTCTGTGAGTCATCTCACTCAACTTACTCAAGATAATTTACACCAAAGATAATCTTTACTTATCTATTAAAGAGAAGGATTCATAGTATTTTCCCCTTCTGCAAATACTGTATGCCGATCTTTCTTTGTGATCAATATCCTTATGTCTGTACACTCACCAGGCTACAGCCAGGGGAGGGTTAGCTTCACATAGGTGATTTGATATATCATCAAAAATCCAAAGTGTGGGTTTTGCTTTGCACACTGCTCCTGATAAACTGCGCTAAGATGTCATCTCCTTGCATAGCATCTTAGAAGAAACAAGAAAAGTGATCACATCACTCTGGTTTTAATGACCCTATGCTGGCCGCCCATTTGTTTAAGAATTGATTTTGAGATTTTACTTATTACTTTTAATGCCCTTCAGGGCCTGAGCCAGAATATATATCCAAACCGCTGTCCACCACCTAACCAGTGTTCAGCCAGAAGCCTGCTGACTATTCCCATGCTTAAACATGAAAAGGATGAGGCATTTATCTTACGGTTCCTCAGATGTGGAATGGACTGCCCGAGGAACTCCAGCTCACTACATCAGTATCCTCTTTAAAATTTTACTTTTATTTTTAAAGATGTATTTGTATCTGAAGATTTTTTCCCCCTTCTTTCTTTTCTTGGCTTGACCAGTTAATTCAAGGAGTCTCCAGTGGTTGCTTGGGAAGCTTCAGGAAGCGACTCTACCTCAAAATAAATATTTCCACCTCTTAACCCTCCGTAAAATACCAACTTTTCAAACTTGGGTTTTCATTGCAAATAAAACAAATGAGGTGGTGTGTTTGTTGTTTAGTGAGGTTGAGATGTGCTGCTAGCTGAAGCTTTTTATAGTATTTACCACACAGAAGTGAGCAGGGTATGACTGTGACTATAGTGCCAGTTTCAGCAAAACATTTGTTTCCTAAAATCTTTCAAACACAATCAGTCAGAACAAGTACTAAATGAACTTCTCCTCATTCATGCCCCAAATCAACTGCACCACCATATACAGCTCGACCAAAATTTTTATTTTATTGATTTCTTCTGTGACTTATGGCCATTTCACTTTATGACAGCTTCACCACCCATTAAGCCAACCTGCGGTCACATTATGTGCCATTAGTCTCCTTCGAGCCATTTGTGAAAACTGCATTTAATTCAAGTTTCTAATTACTCTCCCCTCCTATCCCCAGTGGCTAGCCAAATCGGAGAGGAAGCCAAATGAACTCTGCCTAACCAATTAGCCGAGTGGGCTGCTCAAGCAAATGACATGACAGTCTGTGGCTGCTTCACTGCTACAGGAGGCCCTGAGGTCTGCAGGATCCCTCCCTCGCAGATGAGGAGATTTAAGAAGGATTTCAGTTCCTGAGCCAACTGCAGCGTTAATTACTTTAAGGGGCCTGGGAGTATGATGTACCTTCTCCGCCCTCTGGGGCCACAATTGAATTTCTTCAATTGACCTGTAGCAGAACATTTAAAGCAAACTGATGTTAAAAACGAGCACTACCAGAAGAGTTTGAAATGACCATGAGGACTGGTGAGAGATTGTAAAGCTTTTACTTATTGCTATATAATGATGCAATTCAGACTTATAATAGCTGCAATTTAGACCTCTGCTTAAGCACCAAGTAGATGAGCTTATTTCCTTTTATTATGAGATCTCTCCTCTTGCTGTGTTTTTGTAGCAGCCTCAGGTGGAGGGAAAAGTGGTCTCCAGAAGGTTCCAGAAATCGGTGTGAAGTTTGCTGTAAGTGAAGCAGGTGCCATAAAAGTAAAAACGCCAGACAAATACTTCTGCATGAAAGACTAAGTGGACTGTAAAGTACTTTTGGTAGATTAAAAATCCAATCAATTTTAGAAATGATCTATGTGCCAAAGATAGAGGATTTTTTACATTAAATGCTTTAATGTTAAGTGCTAAATGTACAATATCCTGGCAAAGACAAGGCTCTGTGCATTAGTAACAGGTACCTGTCAGCTGGTTTATATTTAAAAGCAGTTTCTAGTAGTAGTGTGATTAATAATGAGGCCACACCAATCTTATAGCAGTTTCATTGTATTATAATTCAGTAGCTAATGACCTAACAGCACAATATTAAGTTCGGGTATACTACACCACCACTACATGCTGATATTACAGATATTTCATCATGTGGTTGTGCTGCAGGTTTTGTCATTGTGCTCTCTTTTGCAGTTTAGGCTGGGACATTTCCAGATGGACCGAGAGTCTTTTTGTCCTGTTGTGAACAGTCAGCTTGAACAGTGATAATATGACAGGCAGGAATGAGTTGACGGACCTCTCAGACCCATACGTGACTCTCACGCTCGCCATAATGTGTGAAGGCGCCCAATGACACTCATAGGAGTGACTGCAAAGGGTGTCACTGGGCAAAATGAAGTGCACAGTCACAAAAAATGTTGAAAAGGCAGCTAAATGCTGCAACAGAAGTCACAGCAAGGGACAAGGTCAGTCAAAAACACTTACTCATACACATGCAATGTGTGTGTGTGTGAGGAGGTTTTTTTTTTTAATACTTTTGGCATGCTCGATGCCTTATAAGTGTGCTATCTTGAGAATGGGTTCTGTATTTCTGTGTTAAACTTTTGAGTTGGAATTTAAAAACTAAATTGTAACCGAACAAAATGTGGCTTACGTGTAAACTGTTGTTGTTGTTGCTTGAATAAAAGACATGTGCCCACATGTTGGGCACAGTTTGAAGGCACCATAGATTTTTCCTCCAGGTCCCAAAGGCCACAGAAAACTGGTGAGCAAGGTCTAAGCTTGACTGATGGAGGCTTATTTTCAGAATGACCCAACCTTTAAGCAAACTTGCACACACTGGATGTGTTGTCACTGAAGAATTTGCTCTAGGCCTGAGAGAGGGTTTCTAGTTTACACAAAATTTTTATTACATTAAGTGATCCTTGTTTACGTTTTACATTTTTCAATTATAAGTGTTACAATTAACTGGCTACTGTCAAAGGAGTTTATCTGGAAAGTGTAATAAGCAGTGCACTTTTTAAAGACTAAACATGTGGTCCTTTTGATGTGAACTGGCCTACTTGTTGCCTTTTTGTCGTTCTTTCGTCCTTTCACCTGCACCGAGAGTGCTTATCATTTAGTTCGTCACAAAATACTTCTGCTGCTTCCTTTGCCCAGTTTAAAATCCCTTACAAAGTGACAGTAACTTCAGTCATGGTCATGCTGCACACCAGAGAGACTGTGCAATCTCAAATAAGGCCATGCAATTTCAAAGAAAGCAGCACCCACTGACAGCATTCTCTGTAAGCCTTGGGGCATAAATGCAAGTTTGTGTTGCCAAAAACAAATCATCCAGGTCAGCCCAGAAAATTAAGAGAAAATATTTTCCAACAACAGACCTTTCCTACATCTGTCTGAAATGTAGCCTAGATAATATCTCAATATAGTTCTTTCCGTTGCCATTGGCTATTGCACTAATTTCTCATAACTGCATGCTGTCACTCACAGTGTCTGTGCCCTACAAACCTTATTAGAGAATATGCTGCGATGAAGGTACAACAACAACTCATTTCTAATAAAAAAAATTATTGTTCTTATTATCAATTTGATGCATTAGAGTGTGGCCCCGACACTTATTCACACTGCAATACTTCTTTATAACCTCGTCTTTTGCCTAAACAAAGCCAGATAAAGTTATTTTCTAAGTGACAAAACCCTTGTAACTGAAAGTGTCCTCTGTGATCACAGCCACTGGTATTGATTTTTGTTCACTCCTGTCCTCACTGACCTTTCAGGATTTTGTTTCAGAGCTGTGTCGAACGCTGACAAGGTTATCTTGGCAGATAACCAAATTAAAAGTACAAAAACTCAAAAATCATCAGTTATACAACCACTATTTTTACCTTAAAAGCCAGAAACACAACCAGTTTGTTTACTGTCAGAAACCAGAAGGAATTCCCCACTCATAAAATAACTGATCCCACCCACCGTAATCCCCAACTTGTATGACCTTATCTCTGCAGCCCTGGCATGGAGAGCATTAACTGTCAGCACAAATAATTTGTGTCAGATCACTCTTGCAGAAACAGCCAAGGGTCACTTCAGGGGGACAAAGCTTACCTTTATATACATACTAATCTCCTGCATTGTAATTCATGGTGAATTCTTCATTTATTGAGTTATTTATTGAGTTATATTTATACAAACAGAGGTTATCATAATCACATTAACTGCATTAACCACTAAGTGAAGCCAAAAGTTTACTTGTTTGACAATTTTTTTATTTTTCTTGTAGCACTATAATATAACACAAGGGTAAACAAGCCATTGCCTGCCACAGACCATGTTCACAGCAGACATTTCGACTCATCGCAGCAGGGAAATGCACAGGTGGATGACGGATCAAGTGTCCCAATAAGCCACGACAGTGAACCAGCATGCACAAAAGCAGAAGCTCTCTGAGTGAAACCCACCTGTGCTTACCCTGCTGAAAGAAGTCAAAACATTCTTCATGTTTCATTGAGTAATAAAGATGCAAATGAAGATTTTTTTTTTGCTTTTTGCTTTTTTGTTCTTGTTCTTGTTGATGCTGAAAAACCACTGATGAAGCCAACAGTTGCATATTTTTGATGTGCTGTGGGGCATGTTGATTTTAAGAACTGTGGTTTTTATCCCCTCTGTCTTCACATATACACTGGGATTGTACTTAAAGGCAGGCATTTATCTCCTATAGTGTATCGAGATTTACCTTCGGTGTAATTACAGCTGAATGAACTTCACACTTGACTGGATTTTGGACTGATACTGTACAAGCACTTTGCTAATGAATCCTACCATTACGAGTGATTGCGCATCAAATCTCATCATGTACATTGCGCACACATCGTGTCTTTCCAGTCAGGCTCTCTGTCTCTCACAGGCGCATGCACGCGCAGTGCCAGTATCAGTACGTGCATCATGGCTTTTTGTTTCATTCACTTACCCTCTATGTTGCTTGTGGTTGCATTTGTGCATCTTGTTGACATTTATCTGCGTTTGTCATGATGTCCTTTAAATTCCCTTTTGTTGCTGAAGAGCAAATCTCAAGCAAACAAATAAGGGCACAGACTGTGAGCTCAGTCTATTCTGCCTCATGGCTCTGATGCTCACACCGGCATTACCAGTGATATTTTCTTATCATACAGAACCACTTTGAGTATTAATGCATGACATTTTACTTTGTTGTCACCCTTGCAGTTCTTTGACACATTGCAATGATGATTTAACAAATAGCTAGTTCATGAAAGCTCTAATATTTACATATACAGTACTGTGCAAAAGTCTTGAGGCACCCCTCATTTCTTTACATGTTGTTATGAAATGGGAAATGGGTGCAGCGATTTATTGAAACACATAAACACAAAATAATAATTCATTTCAATTGTGTATTGTTTTATATGGCGCCATTTCACAACAACACTCACTACAAGGCACTTCATACTCGAAGGAAAATACTTTATAATCACCAACATTTACCCCCTATGCACAAGCGGATGGCGATAGTGGAAAGAAAAAATTCCCTTTTAACAGGAAGGAAGAAACAGTAAGAAACCTCTGATAGAACCAGGCTCAGGGAGGGGCAGCCATGCATCTGCCATGACCGGCTTTGGGGTGAGGGAAAAGAGAGAGATAGCAAAGAAGGCAAACTGTAGGAGAGAGAGCCAGAGTTTAACGATAACTGATGATCAAAAACATGTATAAACAGACAGAGGTTCAGGGTCACCTGATCCAGGCTGAACTACAAGCTTTATTACAAAGAAAGTACAGTATATGTGGCAATAATTGAGTTTGTACAAGCCAAAGAGCTTGGAAGTCAATATTTATTATGACCACCTTTATTTGTTGAAAAGAATTTGGGGTTAGCACACCTCTGCTTTTCCACTTTTACTTTTTGTCTGCTTGTTTTTGAGACATTTTCTTCAGAGCTATGTTGTTGCTTAAATGGGAAGATTTGAGATCTGGCGCTTGGCAAGCTTGGAGCCCAGAGGAATTTTTGACAGCTGCAGTGTTTTGGTGAACAAAGGTGAGCAATCAGATGAAGGACTCATTAAAACTCATTCTGTATCTGTCTCTGTCTTTTCAGTGACGATACCCGGTGATAATGTATTTAGTGTATAGAACTTGTGTGCATCTGCACAGACAGTGATTTATGTACTGAACAAAATTCAAATTCTGTATTAATCACTTTGCCTACAAAGAAACAAACAAAAAATTGTATTTCGGTTAATTGCCAATCAATTCCATCACCGCTTCATTAGCTGCTCCACTGTGTAGTATTGCCTATCAATAAACATTGATTTTTAAAAATGAAAATATGACACCGCTGATTTTCATGGAGTATTGAGTAATCTGATTCTTGCTGTGGAATAATTTCATGAAGATGAAACTTCCATCTTTAATTTGTGCGGTGGCTTACCGGTTGTTATTCCAAAGGAATCTGTGGATTCAAACAGAAGGTGACACACACTTGCACACAGATGCAGTGAGGACGGTGGATAGTGCACGTTTATCCTTCACTTAGAGCAGCGTGGCTGTCTGCAATCAGGAGAGACGAGCTGCTTAATGCCTTTTGTTCCGCTTCCCGGCACCTGCTCATTAAAATCGCTGTTCAGAGAGAGAGACACGGCCAGTTTTGGTTTGAGGCGGGCTGGCAGACTTTGTACTCGAGCTCCTGATGCACTAAGCCACATCCACATATGAGCACATCTGTCCTGATGTAATTACTGTACAGTACATGCACATGCAAACACACACACAGATCAAAGATGTCTCAGGTGTAAATATATTCCACCCTAATGATATTTTTAAGTTGACCAACATGCACGCAAGCGTTACTTTAAAGTCGCGACTGTCATCTTGTGTATTTGAAGCATTAAAGTCAAACAAACACCAGTTAATGTGAATAAATTAAGGGATGGATATAATTATCATAGTGCAAGATACTACAATTGTACATAAAGTCTAAACATATGCAGTCTGTGTTTTTTATGCTCGAGGAAAGCTGAAAATTGGTGAGGCTCGTACTTTTTTTTTGATTCACACAACTTTTGACAAGTGAACTGTACACAGATTCTAAAATATTAAAAAATGATTTTTGGAAAGTTAAGAGAAAGTGCAGCTTGTCCACACACTGTAGGCAACATCAATTATGTGGTATGCGCAACTATGTTGGCTGGAACTTATATTGCCAGAAGTGTCTTCACTACCAGTCGTGCCGCCCATACTAAAAATGTATAAGAAGACCTTTCGCTGCGCTGCTTTAGGTGTAAGTATCCACTAACTGCTTCAGCCTGACTGTAAGAACTGTGCTGTAGCTGCATTTCTCCTCTACTGCAGGCTAATATCCTCAGGCTAACTCTATTAGTTCCCATGAGTGGGAAAGAGGAGAACTCTACTTCCTTATTCCCTTCAAAGATCTATCTGACTCAAAACACACTGGGATATTTATGATGGAGATTTTATGGACCGAACGGTTTCACATCAATTATGGATTCAGTCTGTTCTCTATTTATTCATGCACAGAGTATAATTACTGGGATGAATTAAAGGATGTTTGATATGTTTAAGTTCTTTCTTGTCTGCTTAAACAACCCAAAATAAATTCTGCTCCAAGTGATTATCTCGCTCTCTTATAGAGAACAATGCTTGCCATTGTAGTTTTGGATTGTGCCCTGAAATCAGAAGTTACAGCACGGATGTCAAACATATATCCCATGGGCCAGAACCTAATCTGTCCCTTTTGACTGGCTTTGGAAAGTGTGAAAATTGCTGTGGATTGGGTTGATTTGGGGGACTTTATATTCTATTTTGCACCAGAGGCATTGTGCTGGCGTTAAGAATGGATCACGTCACGAACGTGGTGTCCAAATTGTTAATTTTATCTAAGTCAGCAGTCTGCATAATTGTCTGACTCACATCATTTTAAGTGACAAAGACATTACCCCCTGACCTGTTATACCACACTGAAGGTGGTTAAACCCGGGATCCGTGCTTAATGACAGGAGACTAACTGAAGTGGTCTTTTTACATGAGACATCTAAAGTCATTATCATCTGTTCTTTAAATGCAAACATTTTCAGACTGTTTCATACTTTTGATTAAACCTTAAAGCATAGAGTATATGGGGTTATTATAAAATGTTTATTATTTTACCGCTCTGGCCACTTGATATCAAGTATCCAATGAACTAAAATGAATCTGACACCCCTGAGTTATGGTCTTCAGCCAGTGCCCTCAAGCTACTCACTCTCCTGCCAACCATGTCTCCCATACAGCTAAACCCCATTCTCAATTATGTTTGGAGGGAAAGATATTTTCTCAAAATACCTTAGAATCTAAAATGGTGACAAAGTCTGCAGGTGTTGGGTAGTGACAGTCACACAATCCACAATACGAGACAGAAAGTTTACACTCAGGTAGTCACAGGTGAGTTATATTAGACCATTTCACAGTTAAAAACATTTGCGCCATTTCCTAGGTTACCACTGTGTGGAGTCCAATCCTGCTGAATATATCTTTGGCTGCCTGAGAGAGAGCAATAGAAGAAAAGCAAATAAATGGCAAAAATACTGATTGAGTTTTTAGAGTTCTTTATTGATCCCTTCCATTTCTATGAGGTAAGGTATTCCTCTACCAAATATTTGTCAAAGTAGTGTGCATCAACCAAACCCAAAAGACATCTCAGTGAAAATCTCCAAGCTTAAATGTATGTGCAGAATGTAATACTTGAAGAATGAGTCCACGTGCATTCGTTCAAGTTGGCCCGTTTCCTGCAGTCATCATAAATCCCAGTTTTACTTACTGTAAGTTCATTACTTACATTTTTTTAGACCAGCGTGGAAACCCACTGGGTGGCATGGTGGTGCAGTGGTAAACAAGAGTCATGAGAAACATACATATTGAGAAGCAGGCACTTTAACTTCAAAGCTAACTGTTAAAGCTCTTTTCCTGTCATATATATTACAGTGGAGGATACTTGTATTAAACATAGGCAAAGTTTCAAATGAAGACGTCAAAGTACATACCAGTAATCCCAATGAGCATAAATCCTCAGGCTTTAGACTGGTCTAAGAGCTCAGTTAGGAATATTTTTAGAAACTCTTGGTTCTGTATGATTTCAAAGATAGGAGTTTCCTCAATATCTCAGACACACAGCTCTGGTTATTAGCACAGCATCTCCACCCATCTGCTGTTCAAACATTTTGTTTAGGAGTGGCAGACAGTCAGACGTAAGTCAGCTTAAGGGGAGAGTGACTTTGAAGGGAGAGGAGCAAAAACAGCTCATTTAAGAAAAAAGATGTACTGATTTCTTGTACAAGGCCAAGGTCCAGTGAGGTATATATGGAACATTTTTAAGTGTAAGTCATGCAAAACTGCTCCAGGGAAAATACGGAGCTTAAAATCGACATAACAGATCCACTTTAGAGAGAGAGTAGACAGGATTCTAAGAATTGCTGTATAACAAATTTGTAGAAACACTATATTAGATAAAATATTAAACCAATCTGGATTTCTTTTCCTGTCTATGCAGATCAAACTCTCCAAATCAAACCGAAATAATCACAATTTCACAGTTAAAGTTTGTTAAGCAGAAAAAATCGCACAGAGTTGTGTTTCAATGATTTAAAGAAGAGCTGATTGCTAGTTATAAACACACACATGCACACACACACACACAAATTCTTGGCAATCATGTCACAGGCTAACACAATTACATACATACACCCCTCTGTGCACTCTAACCTTTCAACTTTTGGTAAGGGTAACATACACCAGCGAATGTTTCCCATGACACTGTCAGGTCCTAGATTTACAAAAGAAATGGATGATTTATTAATACATCAAAGTAATTATGAGGTAAAAATCAATCATCAGATATCCGATACAGGGTTGAGTGTTATTCCAGAATGCTCTCTCAGGAGACGGTGTACATTTCAGCAAGTCAGAAATGTAATTAGCCTTTAGCCCACGGCTAGGCTGTGTTTAGGCCGACCTCCTCCTCACCAAGCCTGCATGGGTGTCACTGATACCAGACCAGGTATTCAATCAGACTAATGCGCAGATAAATGAGTCAAAGACAGAGGAGGAAATGTTGTGGAAATTGCTGTTTAGTTGCAGTGCAAATTTTGTTAAAGCTGAGTTAAAACTTGAACTCTGTGTAAATTATGGAGCCAAATCTCAACTCATGGATGAAACTAAAGAGGACTAAACTTTACCAATATGTTCTAAGCTGAGCTGGACAGACACTGCTCTGCTATTCTACTTTTGTTGGAGGAGCTGTGCTGGATAACAGTTTTGCCTTGAGCTAAGCCAGCTGTTACAGACAGTTCATTATCATCAGTACACCCTCCAAAACCTTGTGGGTAAAGTTTTGCACAAAGTTGGATTCAAGTGGGGCTAATATTTTTTATTGGATTGGACTAAAGTGTGCTGTGGCTGCACACACTTGGCTTCTAAGAGAAACTCAAGGAGTGTATAAACAAGATCCTGATCACATATAAAAGAAAAAGAAAAAAAATTCATACATTTCTTTCTCAAAACTCTGTGTTGGGTGGCCTTTCTGTGATCTGTGCACATATAGTTTGCAGTGACTACTGGCGTAAATAATTTTCTCTCTGATGTCTGAAAAAAAAAAAAAGAACAGAAAAAGAAATAATGCAGTGCTACAAACTGTGCTGGCCAAAAACAAAGTGAAGCTCTAATCCCAGCAAGTAACAAGACCAAACACACCAAATGTTCAGTTGTTTTCCCTGCAAGGACAAGAATGAAGGCCAGGACAAAGTGGGGTCTGGTATAAATTTACTCCTCAAGGATGAACCAGAAACTGCATGATTCAGTTGATAAATTTGAATTTCCAAGTTCTATTATGAACCCTAAAGTGCTTGTCCTGTTCTGGTTATGTTAGCACCGTGCACTAATCCGAGAGGTTTAAAGTACACGTTGTGTTTTGCTGCCACATCAGAAATAAAGAAGAAGTGTCTGCAAAGGTACCTAAGGAAGATGGATAGGTTAGTTGGACTTCAGCGAGAATGATATAGTGTGTGTGACAAATCGTCTGTTGGTCAACCATAAACTGGCCGAAAAAGCACTCTTAGAACTACTCCAGTCAAGACGCAACCTACTGCTGATGGCACAAAACTCTTCAGACAGGCCAGCAGCTAATGCTATTGCTGCCATCACTGTTGTTATTAACTCATCCATCATTGCCTTAGCTAGGTTTGTGGACATGTCTCTCTGGAGTAAAGCTTGCCCTTTTACAGACTCAAACCTGAAACCTGCTTTGTTGATCAGCAGTCAGTTTCAAAATCAGTTGCAAGAGGCAGGAGCAAAGATCTTTCTTGTGGAAAATAGACTAGTACATACAACAATAACTGTACTGTGATATTTACTAGACAAACCAAATTGTTCATACTTTTACATCTGTTCACATTTTACCAAGCGGTGTCGATATGTGCCATGTGTTAGATATCATGTTAGTCAATTAGGGAAGAGCTGTGTGGCGTGCTAATGGCTGTACTTTGCGCTAAAGTCTGTGTTTGGTGTAAAATAATGGGTGGAAAATTATAGTTTTTTGACTTTCACAAAACACAAAATAAAAAAGGGGGCTGAATGATCATTGGCAATTTTGGCGTTTTTGCAAATCACGTGTTTAAGGCACAAAAAAATCCAAATATTGTTCATTACATTTGAAGACTAGACTGCTTCCTTTTCATAAAACTTGCTTTTCAAAACATTATATTTATGCATTTAATAAGAAGAACACATAAATATGTGAATTTCACCTCTAAATATTTCATAAGATTAATTTTACTCTTTAATTAGCTTAAATAAATCAAAGCGGTGTTTTTCACTGTTATAGGTCGTAGACTGGTCGGGTAGTAACTAAAAAAAAAAAAATTTCAACCTGCATTAAACATAATGTTTTTTTAACCAGTTTTTTTACTATAAAACCAGATGCAGCATATTAATTACACTCAAGTTTCTTTAATACAGCAAATAATCAAACTCAAACAAAAGCTGTTTGCAAAGACAAAGATTTATTATGAAGAAAACAGCAACTCATATCATGAAAGCAGTAATTTGGGATTTGACATTCAAGGACATTACTGCTGTACGGAGATCAATTTCGTTCAACAGGTTTTGAGGAAAGTATTGATCATTGGTTGACAGAGAGCCCTCAAAAATCTTGTGTATGAAATATGATGTAAACAACCTTATAAGGCAAATATTCATTCTTTGGTTTACACTCTCAGAAGTGTTTCTCATACATTGCTTTAGCAATACTAACCAGCTTTGGTGGCTATCTGTTTAGCACGCTGTTATCATATCAAGCAACACAAAACAAACTTTAAGGATAGCGTGGTATGGACAGCATATAAATGATGCGTATGTTTGTTTAGATGTATCTCCACTACGTCCACTGATCTTTTGACCTTATCTGGGAGAGATCTGCCTCTCTCTGTCTCTCTGTGTTCCAGGTCTTCCACTCGTGAATGCCACAGCTGAGTAGTATTTCCTTGTTAGTGAAGCTGCACATTCAGCACCAAGTGCTCCTTTTTGTTTAATTCCTTGCCAAATCTAACAACCTCTGTTGGGCATTAGATTTCGGCTTACTTAGCATATCTTCAGCGTGTTTCTTGCAAATGGCTGGAAAGCCTGTAACCTCTTGGCTGCTCACTACATGTTTTCTTTCATTTTATATTTTAATTACTTTTTTCTGTTTTGTGGCGACCCTTGGGTCAGGTCTAAGGAGTTTAAAAAGGAAATCAACTAGACTTCTGCAAGTTTCTTTAAGTTTTTGTGACGACGTTTTGTGAAACTTACACAAGTCCAGTCACTTTCTTTACGAGCTCCTTAGATCACCAGCGCCTGGATGATTCACACAGACACCCTGGGTACAGGTTTTGTAGGTTTTCTTGCTGCTTAGTTTTTGTTTCGTTCTTTTTGTTGGAGAGACTGGTTTATTGGTTTTGGCAGCCTTGGAAACCCCAAAGCTTATTTGCTTTCTTTTGGTGCAGTTGTAGTTTACTGAGAAACTTCCTTTTATAATAATTCATGTGCAACCCTGGACTCCAAGATAAAGTAAAGTAAATCTATTTACTTAAACTGTTAAACAAGCTTTGAGAACTTTGACATATTGCATAGCAAACAATAGTTCTGTCAAGATCATTTTGTTACATTCATAGTTATATTTAACAAACTATTTACAACCATTTGAACTATTTCAAAGCACAAATTATTTCCATAAAGCAAAAAATAAAATTGTTCTCTCATGGACATTTTGAATAACTTCAGATCTTTTCTGCACTTATCCCATTATCAGTTCTGAAAAAAAAATGTATTTCATCAGAGACCACATTTATAAAAGGAGTATTATCTACTAATTTAAAAGAAAAAGTCTAAAGTCTGCTTTTGTGTGTGGCATCACCTCACGCGCCAGCAGGGCCAGACGCTGTCACAGTGGTCCAAATCCTTTGAGTCAGGTTCTTCAAAGATTCCTCTTGGCGTTTTGACTCATCCTTACAGCCTAGCTGAAATTCTAGGCGCTAAAATCCTTTGATGCTTTGTTTATATCCTGCCAACAAAATGAAACTCTGATGAAAGAACCCACTCATATCTAAATCTAACGCCATCCTTACCTATTCATTATTCACAATTTGATGGTAATAAAAATGTTAAATAGATTCTTAGCTTTTGTGTGTGTGTGTGTGTGTGTGTGTGTGTGTGTGTGTGTGTGTCAAACAGAATAATTTATAGTGGAAGTAAGTTTCACTATCATTAATGTAACCAAGGTCTACAGCTTCCTCTATAGAGCGTCGCTGTTGAAAAAGCACACACTTCATATGAAGGACTTGCTGTTGCTTTCTGAAAATTAGATCAAAGTGGTTTGACAAGCTCCATTACACTAAAACTGTCACATTTTAGCCTTTGACATGCGGATTATATACCAGACCTTGCTGGAAAGGAGCAGTTGTACAGTGTGCCCGAATGCAGCAGTGAACATATACCGCTGGCAGCAAAATGAAAAACAAACAAACTAAGATCCAAATTAGCTGAACATGTCTTCATAAAGTCAAACTTCTTTCAAACAACAGTCCTTTCCTGATTATGTTTGTAGGGCAACATATATTACCCCAAAATAAATTTAAAAGATGAACACAATCCATAATAAAGAACCTGAGAATTGGGGTTGAAGTATGCAGAAACATGACTGCAAATAAATGCCGGTGTCACTTCACAAACACACTCTGACTGCAGTTTGTGAAACAGTCACGAAATGAATTTATTGATTGGTGTTCAGGATTTTCCTTTTGGTTTGTGCAATGATTGCCACACAGGCTGAGAGATGTTTGTGATACACAGAATTATGTCTATTAGTTCATTCTTTTGGAAAAAAAAAAAAAAGATCTCTGTGCTTATTTGGTGTTTTGAGAGAACAGAGTCCATAGTAGGAGGCAGAAGGTGTTGGCGGTGGCAAGAGTTACTCATTATTCCCTTGTGTTTAAGTCCCACACAGGACCAGTGGTTTTTATGCTTTGTATAGAGAACCAAACAATAAAGTGGTTTTCATTCATTTTTTGGTTATGTTTAAGATTCGCGTTGGACTCAAAGCAAATACATCTTGAACAGTTTTACTGAAACACAGGAAAGAGAGAAGACTACAGAGCTGACTGAGTCTGCAGAGAAAAACACTGGCATAGTACTGCTGCACTGGAATAATGAGCAAGCGAAATACCATTAAAGCCTATTACAATTAGTTTCACAGATGTTTCCCCAGTCCTAATCAATATCCTGTGTTTTACACAGCATATTACTGCCAAACCGACCTTTCACAGTCGTTGAGGTCTGCGTCGCTTGCTTAAAGTACAGCAATTACTACTTGTTACAAACCTGGCTTTTCTTTTCACTCACCTGCCCCTTTCACAGGCACAGAACTCTCTTCAAAAGTTAAATGTGTTAACTGCCCTGAAAAAATGATAAAAATGATAACAAGAATGTGTGTCCACAAAGAAACAGATCGCATTTAGTAGCTATTTGGTGTTTTTATCTTGAGAGCAGGTATGATTTTGCTGAATTACTCACTGTTTGGTAAAACAGCTGTCAGGCTCAGAGGTCAGAATATGTCAGGTTTGTGTTTGCGGCTTGATTCAGCTGCCCCCTGTGGCCAGTAAAAGTGTTTGCTCATTTTAATATTTCATATCTGTCTTTATTTATCAGCTTCTTGAGTCTTTGTCATTCACACCGCATCCCACACAGGTGCAGGTGTCTGTGAAACAACCCCCTTTGTTGTTTTTGCTTTTTTCATTGTGATGACCCAGAAGAACCCAAAAGTATCCAAGTTTCTATATTTTGCATTTTGTTGTTTGTCGCATATGTTCTTCAAGAAGCCCATCGGCAGAGGAAAAATGTAATGATCTTTAAGTAAGAATAAGGGGTTTATTTGTTTGCAAGCAACTGCAACGTTCTCCTAATATCATGAAGTGAAACGTCTTCACAACTGTGACAGATCTTAACAGATACCCCCTTTGTTTGCTTTATGGGGCTTTTCCACGCGCGTGGCTTCCAATTTCCTCGGTTCAAAGGCTGATCGTTCTCAGCCTGACGCTGGACTTGGCCGCTCCAGCAGATGCTGTGCACTTTCTTTCATGACCAAAAGCACGTCAATTACCAGCTCCATCCCGCCCCGCGTGACAGCAGTAGCTGCTATCCAAAAATATATGAATACTATTGAGGTCTCTGTGGATCGCCTGGAGGCAGAGACTCAGGAATAGCGTCAGTTTCGTTTCAAAGCGGAGCAATTATCCCAGGCCAGGCTGGACGAATCGATTCCTGCAGACACTAAATGCTCCTGGCCAATTATAAAGGCAGTGTGTCCTCCTTTATGCTGCCTACTCGTGGGGAAGCCATCAGCAAGCACCGGGACAAAGCCCGGACTACTTTGTTTTCTATCTTCATTCATTTAAAAAAAATCTTTTATTTTCTTCTCTCTGTTATCGCGTGTTTTTATATTTTGCCTTTTCCACCAGTTACCCGTTCTAATTGTTACTGAGGGGCGCCCCCTTCCTCCTCGCATCATGCTCCACGTGATCACAGCCAGCTGCTGCTGAGAAAGAGAGAGAGGGAGAGAGAAACAGGGGGGAGAGAGAAACACCAACTCGCCGCGACTCTGAACGCACCGCACATACAAACTAAATCGGGAGGACCGCTGCTCGTTTCACCCGTGGATACTATTACACAACTGCCGTCGTCTCCAAATCCTGCCCGTGGGATACTCTGGCTTCATCCTCTCTGCTGTGCAGTTTTATCACCTCCTTTTATATCACCCTCCTTTTTCCCCCCTTTGCCATCTTTCTCCCCTCTCCTCATCTTTGAGCATCTTCTCCTGCTCGCAAGTCTTCTCGCTTGCGTCGCTAACTTTTTTCCTCCATCCCACACAGCCTCCTCATCGCCCACCAACCCCTCGGCAGTGCCCCGACTAGATCTCTTTTCCTCCTTCTCGCAGTCTCGCTTGGATCGGGCGGAACCTATTTGGCCGGTCAACACGGGGCACTGCTACATGGGGCGCACGGTCTCGCTCGGAAAATGTTCTGCTGTAGGTCTCTAGGCGCCCCGCTGAACCTGTTGGGATTGGAGTTGTCGGTGCGCGTCTGTGTCTCTTTCCCACCTCGCTTGTGCGGTCGGGGCCAGTGAGAGATGGGTCTCTCCGTGGCGGCTCAGGCACCTCTCGAGGAGCCCCGACGACTGCGCCGGTGGAGCGGGACAGCGGGGGGCTGGCTCAGGATCACACTCGTCTCGTTTCTCGCCACTTTACCTGTGGAGCAGCTGCGCGCCTTCCCTTCCTCCCTCAGCGACTGCCAGACGCCGACCGGCTGGAACTGCTCCGGTGAGAGTCATTTTATTCAATAGCAGCCTCGCTCCAGGTTGTGTGCAGTAAATATCTAGACGCACATCGAAGTTAAACTCATGTGAGACTAGTGTTAGATCCCCGAGACTGAGCAGCACGACCAGATCAAAGTTTAGGAGTGCGCTTGCAACAGACGCCTCATTCTCCTCGCTGTAGTTTTGTGATTGTGTCCCGTCAGAATGCCCGGGGTCGGTGCTGGAGCCGTGGAGCACTCTGGCTGCAGATACCGACCGCAAAAGCCCGACGATGAGGGGATGCAGAGTTTTGGAGGGGGGTTGCTTGATGTGCATTTAGCCTCGCTGAGGTCGCCTCGGAGCTTGACAGCAAAGCATGCAGCGGCGATCATGTCACCGGGCAGGCGAGCGGGAGGGTCGATGATTTCGATCCGACACGAAGTGGAAGCAGCGACATTAAGGATCATTTTAACGAGAAATAGAGCGGGCGGGGAGGGATGGGGGGTCTGTGGGAAGCTTGTCCACGGAACAAGGCGGCGTGCGCCACAATAACACCAACACGGTTAGTTTGAGGTCGCAGAAATTCCGTTTGAGTTCAAACGGACTTCTTTCGTGTGGTCTGCGAGTAACCCGAAGCAAAAACACATTCTAGTCAACTCTTGGGTGTTTTATCGCGCTCAGATTGAGCATTAACTTTAACCCAGCAAATTGATCGCAGCAGGAAATTACAGCCTAGTTTTATGGTCTTATTTGGCAGGCAAGTTGTTTAATTAATTGACACCTTTAAATAAAAAAAAACCGCTGTCGTTTCTTTAACAGACCACTGAGCTATAAACTTGTTTTCTCCCTTTGGTGCCCAAAACGATAAAAGAAGCGGAGCGGGCTGCAGAGCGCAGCGCCTCGCCTCCCTTTGTAAATCAGCCGACTGTGCCGCCATATATTTCCCCTGTCGCCTGTCTAAGTCTGAACCCTTAAAATAGCTCTAAGCCGATTCCACACACTCATGGGCAGTAGCAGTATTGATATTATAGCTCATAACAGCCAGACATCAATATGAGAGTTATGACTGCTGTTTGCTGCTTGAAAAAAGGAGTATCAGTGTAGCCTGCTTGGATGACATATCAATAAGAAGAAAGGGGGAGTCATTTATGACAAAGAGCATAACTAATGCACATGTGACATGCATGGGAATGATATTAAGAAATGCTGCAAGATAGATCTATATTTGATTCTACAAACTAGACAGCCAATCAGAAGGGAGGGGGGTGCTTAATTTGGATATCAAAGTTTTAAAAATGAATTTGATTATGATAATGGGCTGATTAAGTCAGACTTAATTAAGTACACGCAAACAAGAAGCGATTGAACTCTATGGTATTACTGTAACCTGTGGAAGGTTGCTGTCTTTATTCTAAGCATAACCGGTATTCATAGGTTTGAGACCAAAACCGTGATGCAAACATCCGCAACATCAGACTGTGATTCTGTCTTCCTGTATCGTGATACCCATGTTGAAGTGCTAATGTTGAAGGATCACTGAGGTAATGAATGAACTGGAAATAAATGAGGATAATTTTATGTCATTGATCCACTAATGACCAAGCGATCAGGCGTGTGGTACAAAGATTTTTTTCCTTGTTTTATTAATCATCCTGTAATGAAAAGCCCAGGTATGAAGTGAAACCGTGGCCCAAGAATCTACAGCTCATGCAGATGAAGTCATGAATGAGTTCATCTGAACAGTACTCTCCTCTGATTCAGGCCGATAATTGATCATATCTTTATTCAGATTACTGCATTGTAACCTATTGGAGGCTGGTTTTGTGCTGTTGATGGTGGTGATGATTTGCACGTAATCACTGATAATGGTACACATCCTGTCCCAATACACACTCGCCTGCCTCCCCACTTCCTGACACACTCTCATCTGCATTTCAGCGAAAGCTTTTATCCTGCACGCCTTGAGGAGGCTTAAGTGCATATGATAGAACAATGGACATGCACTCACATGCACCCAGCATCAGTTACAATTAATAGAGCACAACAAGTGACATGTAGTCCACCGCGAAAAGATAAGACCCTTTGAAAGATAATAAAAATAAGATAATGATATTAATAAACCAGTAATGGCACAGGGCTTAATTATCCACTTCTTCCTAACAACACCACCAAAGTGTGACAGTTTGCTGCACAGGGAGAATGGCACTGACTGAAAAACAGTTTGGTGATGAGCCCAATGTCACTTCAGTGCTAAGAAACAGATAATTATGGGCAGTAGTATCAAGAAAACGAGTTGCCAGTTTCAACAGCGTCGCCTTTGAAAAAGCAATGAATTCGATTTTGTTTTATGGAATAAAAGGAAGACTTAGAAAAAACTTGGTTTGACAAAGACTGCCATTCTGTTTGGCTTGCATCTGTTAATGGCTTGAGGAACTGCCAGCGTGGAGACAGAACAGCTCAATCTCAATCCTAGAAGGGCACCGAGTGAGTGTTTGAGTGCGAGTGCAGACATAAAATTGTTCTTGAAATCCCTCGTGTCATCTTGTACTAGGTAGCATTTGTGAAAAGATTTGAATGTACGAGTTGTGGCTCTGTGAAGCTGCAGCAGAAAAAAATGTTTTCCACACTTCTTAAGATCCTATATAGTATATATTTCTTTAATTAATTATATTTGAGTTAGGTGCGTGGGAAGCTATAATCATTGCATACATTATGTGCCAAGATTTTAAAAAGGGATAACTGAACTGTGAAATGTTTTTTAACACTTGCCACCATATTGATGGAGTAATGTTACAGAAAATGAAGAATTTGACATTTTGACACATCACAATACGTTAGGAGCAGTACGGTTATAAAATTAACGAGTGCTGAATTCCATTTAGCTGCTTCAGTTCCTGATGCTGTGCATGTATTGTGCAGACTCCTTGTCACACTGTTATGACTTTCTAGGACACCTGAGTGTAACTGCATCGTTGTTAACGTAATTAAAAACACATGATTTTTCCTGCCATGACAAGTCATAATGACTGCTATAAAAAGGGCCCATTTGATCTGCGAGTTGGTCGATTTTCTATTGATTTGTGTTTATGCCTGTTGCTGCATCATTATTTGTCCAGTAAAAGGTTATCATTTTCAGGATGTAGAATTAAGGGATTCATTAAAAGCCATAAGAGAAAAGAGGGGATGCTTATTTTTCTTTATTGGTCTTTGTGTTACTTCATGATGACGCATGAAGTAGTTGTGGCATTCAACAGGGTTCAGTGCTAGGGCCAATACTTTTTACCCTCTACATCCTTCGTCTAGGCAATATTATCAGAAAACAAGCAGCCATATGTAAAGAACACCAAGGTATTTCTAAATTTAAGTGAAACAAATCAGCTAAAATACCAGCACCTATTAAAAGACATAAAGGCCCCACATGACATGTAATTTTCTATCTGTGAAGTTAGACCTGAATTTGGTCCTACTTGCTATTGTAGACGGACTTAAACATAAGAAAAGAGTAGCAATGACAAACAGACCATGATATGTCAATTAAAATGAAACATCTTATAGTATGACGTATTTGGTAATAACAAGTGAAAAAGAGTTAACAAGGTGAAGAGGGTGGTTTCAGATGTGAACCTGTCGTCTCACTTGGGGGCGTAGAATATGTGGAATATTCACTAGAGACTAAATGTCAGATATGCTAGGACTTGGACGTGGCTTTTGTTTCTTTATAGTCATTTTTCCCTTGGAAAGGTCCTTTATCTAACAAATGAAACACACCCGTCTCCTGTTCAGTATCGTCAAAATCAGGAACATCTAGTTTCTAGATAATAGCTTGCTGGACACTGACCTTAAGTTGCACAATTTATTGGTGCCCGATCCAGTGATGATGTCGATCAGTGCATCAAGTACATTGAGTATTAAGATCCTGAAAGGCTCCCTATAGCCAAACTGAAGGCTCGCCTCACCTGTCATTTAATATTGCCTTAACACTACAGTAATGTGTTAATGTTACTACTGTCATGTTAAGACTCTTTGAAACACATTTCTGTTACAGATTTGTGCTGGGTAAAATCCTTTCCGGTGACATTTTACCTGCATGCACTCAGAAACTGCTGCTTTATCCAAGATGTCATACTCATCCAACACAGTTAACTATATAATTAAAATTTCGTTTAATTATCTCAATGAAACCTGCGATTTTCGGGCTTGTATTGCTTTAAGCAAGCAAGCAACGTCTGTGTTATATACCGACTGCACATCAGCTGGCTGATAGACATCTTTGACAGATGTACTTGCAGACTTCTACACACAATCAGCTCAAAGCTTTTGGCTGTATTTGGTCATATTAAAACAAGTAGTAGAACAATGCATTCATAGGTTGCTGAAAGGAATTCAGTCCAGTTCAGTTTTATCTTTATCACACATTTCTACGGTAATAATAAACTGTATGAATGACTGCTCACAATTTAATTATACCTTACATCTCCTGTGGGTACATTTCTGTGATAAAGACAATCTGTTCTTCAGTGAATACTTTGCTATTGTTAACTTTAAAAGTCCATGTGATGCTTTGAGACTTACAGTGACAGGGATAAGTGTAGAATATGCAAAGCCTCCTGCAAATCCCATCAAGCGGAGGGAATTTAAGAGCATTCAGGGGAGAAGTGGCCATTTGCTTTCGAGATCTGTCAAGACAGAAGTCAGACATACTTGCATGCAGGGTTACACCTCTGAAAATAAACTGCAATAAAAGATGAAGTTTGAGATAAGCAATGCTGGCTTGGTTTTATCAAACCAATCTGAAGTTGCTAATTGGTTCTATTAAAGTAGTGAAATGAAAGTTGGTCAACTAAGAATGCTTTATGTTTTACTTTCTCATTAAAAAAAAAAATCTTGAAAATTTTTTTAAAGTCTCAGGATGTTTTCACACCTGCATGGTTTAGGCCATTTAAAGAAGAGTCTAGTTCATTTCCCTCCTTGTTGCAGTTTGTCTGTGCAAACTGAACACAGATCACACTCAGGTGAAGACAAAAACATCTGCATCAAGATCCTTTGGAGGAGCTGGTCTCAGTCCAGTTGCAAACAACCTACGGAGCGGTTTGTTTATGGTTAGAACGTGATCTTACCTCAAGCCAAGCAAGCTTTGTGCTAAACATCTTCCCCTAGCAGTGTTATGCTTTGTATTCTGAGATGTGAAAAAGTACCATGGATGTGCAGAGTACACAAACTGTAACTGCTAGCTGTAAAATGAGCCGAGGTCTCAATAGTCCAGAACACAATATGTTCTTCCTGTATTTACGTTTGTTACTCCTTCCACAGAAACATCTGGCCAGCAAGCGAACTCAATGCTGTAATGACAAATTTTAGATCACTTCAAGTTTTCTCTGTGCGAAAAGAAACCAAACCACAAGAAAGAGCTACAAGTTTACAAACCCATCAGTTGCTTCAGACCAAACAAACTATGACTTGCTTTTGGTGTTCAGCGTTCAATAATCTGATATAAAAAGACTAAACTGTAACTTCCTCCCTCACAAACATTTGAAAAAAACCTGTTGCAAAGTTATAAAAAAAAAAGACCTCCAGTACGAGAAAGGTCAGGAGAAGATGTCTCACCGCTGTGGTTGTTCAGCCTTCATTATTAATTTAGTCTGTTTAATTATTGATCAGCACAATGCTTAAAACCTGGGTGGAGAACTCTTCATTCTTCTTAGTGCATAGTTCTTAGTGCAGTGAAATTCCAGGTAGGTAGCAGGAGATGCATTTGGCTAACAAGTTCTCTCTTTTAGACAAGTAAGTGCTTCGCTTGGCATCTTAATCGTTAGCATATAAACATTACCTTCTCAATATTTGATGTTTGGCAGCTTGTTTTCGTTAATTATTCAGCTCACTGTAATCTCCTCCTGGAACGACAGGGCAGGAGCAGGAAGTATACGTTTTCCTGGCCTCCGACACAGCGCAGCTTGGGCCGTGCACGGAACTTGTATCAGTTGTGTCCCATTTACATTTGGTTGGGAATGAGACACGAGAGCACGCAGCACACATAGCGACACATCCAAAGCAAACAATAACAGCTGGAATGATTTTATCATTGCATCTGTTTTCTGTTCTCTCCCTAAAGTTACCTTTGGTAAAGTTGGTGATGCTGGGTTTGGAGCAGCTCTATTTAAAGCTGTGGTTTTCACATTTTTATTGACTCAGTGCATGTTTAGGGAGCCAACAAATCATTGAAGGCTATATGCAGCTACAGGAAATTGCTGCGCACAGGAAATTGCACACATCTGCACATTTCTGTTTATAATGTGTTATTTCAGAGTGGCAGTTTTGTTAGTAATTGAGGTTTTTTTTAAACAGTTTGTGAGGTGGTATTTATTGGCAGTAGTTATATTTTTCACTGAGAAGCTGCAACATTAGCCCATTAGCAGCAATTTTAGAACCCTGGATTTAAAGAGTAAGGAAGAGAAGTGGTCCTAGCTTTTACAACCTGTGCTTTATGCGAAACATTAAATTTAAATTTTGGGGTGGGACCAGAATTACTCTGGCTTGCCTGCTGATTCATGAGCATTTGCTCTTGCTCGCTAACACATCCGATTTCTTTAGCTAAATGTTCTTAAGATTAGCTAACAGATAGCTAATTATCTGTTAATCGGTTGGTTACCAGATGTGACAAATACTAGACACTTTAATTTGGTCTTCATACCAGTTGGATGGTCTGCTACTGTTCATCAGATCTGTGCCAAGTGTTAACCATAACAGTTCTGCACATCAACCAAGCACAAATAAGTTATAACAACTTTAACTGCATATCCAGGCCCACATTTCTTTTGTTATATTTAGGCCTTATGTGCTATTTAGCACATGGGGCAATTAAGGGTGAAATCCAGACTACACATGTTGAGTGTATAATGTCTTAGCCATGGTGCACATTTAATTTCGGCACTATTTGCTATTTGACACTTGAGGGTTATATCTTTTTGTTTTTTAGTTGATTGCCAGATATAGCCCACATCTGCATGCTGCCCGTATCCTTTTCACACCAGAACTCTATCTATCTATCTATCTATCTATCTATCTATCTATCTATCTATCTATCTATCTATCTATCTATCTATCAAAACAAAAAGAAAGAAAAAAAGAAAAATGCTTGGGGTTATATAGAATTATAAAATGGAATCATCATTTGTCCAGTACACAAGCTGGGCCTTTGTTGCTTACGATACTCAAATACATGAAGCATAGTCTGCTTCACAGCTGAGCAGACAGTAATGTGGAGTCAAGTAGCACTTTTGCAGTAAGCTTTTAAAATTTCCTAAAATACATTGCTGGAAAGAAAATTAACAGGTGCCCACTTTTCAGTTTAACTCTGACATGTAAAGAATCCACTGGCATTTTTTCTTTTACTCCCTAAATGTGTTGGGTTCAAATACGTAACTTCGTCAATGTCAAAACTAGTTTCAGAATTCATATTTTTTGATCAGACCTGTCCTCTTCAGCTTGGCCAAACCGGGTATGTGAGGTACACTAACCCAAAATGCATTTTTCCCCACTTTGGATCGAGCAGCTGTAAAATAGTGAATATATTGTTCTGAGGATTCAGTTTTATCCATTTGATCTGATCTTATTCAGAACATCTGGATAAGCCATACAATTACTTTACTTTACCCCCGTTCATGCGTGCCGCAAAGCAGCAGGAGGCCAGCCAACTCGACAGGAATCCTGGTTACGATTGCTTTGTTGGATTGCGTGCAACATGCTCATGGAGGGAGGACATTTACGAAAGATGTGTAGCTTTCATTTGAAAGAAAATTAGGTGATATCTTGTATTCAGTCCTTCTTGATACATATACGTTTTTAGGAGGTAAAGTATATCACAGAAATGTCTCTGAAATCTGTATGAACTTTATCAAACCAGTCTCACATTAGTAAAATAGAAATTCAACCTAAAAGTTCTGTAAACTACTGACTTTGAATCACAGATTAGGCAATTACAATTATAATACAATTACAATAATCCCACAGCATATTGCAAAATGTTTAGCTAATATCCACTGACTGTACATGTAGGTACTTGTACAGGATACTGACAACATTTTTAGCTGATAACGATAATGCTTATCACTGTAATCCTGTTTCAGGATCCTTAAAATGTTTACATTTCAAACTTGGCAAATCTCTCCAACACCTCTATTTTTTTTAATGTTTGCCGAGCATGGGGGGTTGAATTTTTGAATTCAAAGCAGCTGCCATGTAAGAGAATCTGAAATCAGATTGCACCAAAAGGCAAAATGGTTTTATGATTAAAAAACAAAGGTGATGAATACTAACCTGTTGATTCTGTGTCATTTATTATGGTGTAAACAAAGACATTTTTCAAGTTGTACCATCGCAGTAAATACCAGTTGTATGCAATCATTCTCAAATGACTGAGATTGGTGCTATTTTTCCCTAAAGCCTAAACCCTTTTGGCCCCCGTGTCTCTGAAGATGTAAGAGAAGCAAGTATAAAACATAACATAATTTATGTCACATGATGATTGTTTGTCAGGCATTTACAGCTATTACAAAAGCTGATATGCCACTCGCATCCTTGTAAACAGTTCACAGGAACAATCGTCTTTGATTCCAGTAGACAAAGCGTCTTCATCTGCAAGTCTTGATTGCACTGTTGTTCATAAGATGATAAGAATGTCTCCAGCAGTAATGAATCCCTGTGAGTTATTGTTTACAAGTGATAGATGTATTCCTCTTGCTTCCTGGCTCCTGGAGATGTCCAAGCTTCGCATCTGTTTCTCAGTAAAGAAGACAGTTTAATGACTTGTGGAGGAGTCACATTTTTTTTTCATTTAAAAACGAGTTTTTGCTTTTTTCCCTCTTTGTTTTCCATGAGCCTGTTGCCCAGAGAACCTTGAAAAAAAGCTAAAATATTAAACTATGATATTTGTAGCTTGGACTGATTTCACACACACAGATTCACGCTCACACACAAACACATTTCCAATCTTTCAAAGACTTTGCTTGCTGGCTTGAAAATGATCTGATATTTTCCAATCATTTGTATGCACGTAACCAGTTGTATGATTGTCATCCTAACAATGCTTCTCTCCAGTATCATCAACATGCCAGTTGCTTGGGTGCCAATTTTATTTTATTTTTTTGCGTGTGGTTTTCCAGACCGTCTTGTATGGCCCCCTTCAGGCTGAGGGCTTTGTTCCATCAGTGCACTCCAAGCTTGGAGACCTCTCATGCCACTGTTCTTGGCTCACTGATTGTATGTTTTCACAGAAAGCTTACATTTTATGGTCATTCAGGACCCTGGCAAATAGCAGGTTCGTTTTAGCCTGGACTTCTATTCCATGGGGTATTATTGCCTGATAGGTTGTTCTATGCCAAGAAGGGCTTTTCGAAGTGGAGAGGGTCATTGGTTATGACAGGTTACAGGAGATGCTGTGTCTAAGTGTCCATTATAATAAGATATCTATGAATAGAAAATAGCTTTGTAAGATATCTTGCCTGTAACATCCACAGACAGCCAGGTATTATGATGTGTATGAATATCACACGTGCCATTTCACATGATAACTTTTTGCCATTTTGTGAGATGAATGAGGCCGGCTCCTTACCTTAATGCAATGTCATGATAGCACGCTGGCAGTGTAATAATGAGAACAGTTTTTTGTGGTTGATAATGTGTTTCGTTTGCATACGTTTAGTTTACACCTGTAAGTTCAGTGTACAATGTTGCATTTAATGGAATTTAATCAAATGAAATTTACTTGATTGGGATGCGTTCACTTTATACCGATCATGTTTTCCTCTAATGATTACTTATTTGAATACGGTACATCTCTCTTTGATTTTGTTTTGTTTGATGTTACAGAATAAAAAAAAACAGAATTTATTTTACTAATGTGGAGATTTCATTGTTTAAATTGTGTATTTCTTAACGTAGAGTTTGCTTGATTAACTTTTTTTGAATGATCGTAAAAGCAGGCTAAGTGAAAATCAGAACACTCACAGGGGTAGTGGATAGTGTAATGTGCTCCCTGTAGGACGGTGTGGTAATAAAGAATATCTCTGTAAGAAAAGTTAAGCACCCAATTAGGAGGTTTGTTTTTTTTTCAAGCTCTAATTGTTTGATTAAATAAGGTTGATTAAAATAACCTAAAATTAAATTTTATTGCTCTTAAGAGACGTTTGATCCCAAAGAAATGTGCATTTTCCCTGGGGGCTTTCATAATGGTCGCAGATAAAAGTAGGTGTTTTAATTGTTGTTTAAACCTAAATACTCAGCATCTTCATCGTATACTTGCTTCACTTGTGTCTCATGTTTAAAAGGAAAAAAAATAGATAAAACGTCACTCGCCTATTTGCTTTTCCCTTAAGGCTGCAAAGTATAAACTGAGACATAAAAGAACAAAACCCACACTGTTCATCTTTGAACATCAAAGATGAATCCCTTTGATGTTCATATTTAGCTCCAAATTCCAATTTTGCCATGCCTTGTGGACCTTCTAACTGTGTTTTTCTTTTTAATGGTTAATTAAATACTTTAAAAATGCTTGCTAAAAGACACTGAAATGCATCTTTTCTCTAGGTTTTAGTCGTATATATAACGTGCTGTACCTAAATACTGTCATTCCACTAATCTATACTGTGTATGCAGTTCGTGGGAACTTAAGTAGAGCTGGTTTCCTTCCTTCTGAAATGGTTTAGATTTATTTTCTTGTTGTTAACTTTCATGGGAATTCAAAACCACCAACTTCACACTTTTAATGAAAATAGCCTGCTGCTTAAAATTACATCCTAAAATTTGACAATATCATATTAATTATTTATATTAGTCTGCTTTTTGGTATTTTGTTTTTCTGCCTTCTGTGCGCACCTACAGCTGACAAATGGACTGATAAATGGCCAAATGACATGATACGACTGCCTCAGTGTTTGCATTTGATGTTAAAAAAGTGTTGTGTTCTCATCAGAAAAACTGTTATTTTTGCAGAAGTCATGAAATCTCCAATCACAGTTTTTTTGTCCTGTTTGGATGGAGTGGAAACAAACTGTCCATGTAACCTTTTAAATACAAACAGTGAAATAATGTGAAAAATGTACAGAGGTCTATTGTTCATTCATCTGGTGTGATGTTTGTGTTCATGACTGTAGATTTAGCATGCACTCTATATTAACTCTGCTTTTTGTCTCTAACAACTGCTCTGTTGCTGTTCAATACTCACCAGGAAGAGTACAGTAGATTATTAAAGCTTAACCTGACTGTTGTGACTGAAAACAGTGTTAAGACCTCACTCTTTGCAGAGGGAGGATTAATGTTAATTTAGTAATTAATATTAATAAAATAACTGGACATTTTGCTAGAAAACACATTGTAATTTCTTGAGAAAAAACATGTATACACCAGTAATATAATGGACTGGACTTTAAGGGTTAAATGCAAATGCTTAGAGCAATACAAAGCAGCCTGTCAGTTATGAATGCAATTTACTGACATGTCTGTGATATGTCATATCTAATATATTCACTGATTCATGATGATGTCATACAATTTATAGCTGAATAAGGATGATAGACATGTCAGTATAAACGTAAATAAAAATCTTCTGTAGTGAGTCTACAGTCTGACCTGGGCATCATGGCCGTGTTTATATAATTTAAGTCATTTGGTCCATAAATATTCTCAGCAAAAAGTTCTCAGATTGGTTTGTCTGACAAATGTCTTAAGCTTTAAAATTTTATTCAATGATCTTTTAAAAAAGGTCAGCTTTTCAACTTTTAACTTGGAATGCATTAAAATAATCTTTGTGCAAATAGATACTGCACGATTGCCGGGTTTATGTCAGCTGGAATTTGGTGGAATACACTTTAAATGTATTTTGGAAAAAGCCTTCCTGCACATTTTACGGCCTTCGTGCACGTGGCTTTTTTTTAAAGCAATCACTTCAGGTAAGCTAACAGCCCTGAGCTCAGTCCACAGTCTCAGGCCCATGTGACTCGTTGATTTGATTCAGAAAGCTATGTTGGAGTCATTTGAGCTCCCTAACGCAGCCTGAATCGGATCATATCCCAGTTTTGCCTCTGCTGGACAACGCCCCAGGAGTTAGTCTTGTTGTACACAAACAAATATTAAAGAGAAATAAATAGGTGGAGAAACGGAACAAATATGTTGTGTAGGACACAAAATTATACGCCATGACCTCAGTAATGAACCTAAATGTCACCTCTATTAAACATCTGAGTGCTTTCTAAAACGATGTATTAAAGAGCACAATCTACTATTCAATATCTCCAGTGTCATCAGAACATCATGTAATATACCATCATCAAAAAATCTTTTGTTCACCCTTCAGCAGCGACTACTGCTTTTTCATTTGATCATTCTTGCAGCTAAGGACAAGGATTGCACTAGCATTGTGTTTTTGCACAGTAGACCTACGTGTTCCAAGAGTGCAGTGTGCTGAGGGAGATATGACTAATGGCAGAGGTTCATTAGGAATGACCCTGAATGGGTTTCAGGTTAGAGTTGCTTGAAGGCTCGACAGAAAAGCACTTAGTCACTGTTGTCTCTTGTTGGTTTTGGTCCTCCAGGTTCCGATGACCGGGACACAGACCTGTTCTTGTGCGACACCAACACATGCAAGTTTGATGGGGAATGTCTAAGAATTGGGAACATGGTGACATGCATTTGCGATTTCAAGGTAAGATGTGACGTTTCTGTTACTGTTTCATTGTGTTTTTTTACTACAATGTTTTTCCTTTTGGTGTTAAATGTCTCTCTGCTAACCCTCCCCTGTCTTTATAAAAAGTTCATTCTTGGTATCTATAACAAAAAATGTAAGGCAGAGGTTCGATTTAATTGTATTATTTATATATTTGAAGAATTGTAATAGTGTCTGTCTTTCCAGCCTTTCCAAATTGTTGCCAATATTTATGCTAACATACAGAATGGTTAGCACATCTGCTAACTAGCTCACTACATATTTCATGTTACATTTTTTTCAGGGATTGTGCCCATTAATTACCATATGTTGACACATGTTGGTTAACTTTCCACTTTTGTCCTTGTCCAGATGTTAGCCATTAAAACAGGCCCTAGTTTCAAGGTTATAGCACTAATGCTACAGTCACACAAGGGAAAACAGTGTTTATAGACTGCGACACAAACAAAATAATTACAACTCCATGCAATGAACTTTTAATCTCTTTGAATTTGAAATAGTTGCTTCTAACACAGGGACCAGGTCTGCAACCACTTGTGGTTAGTTGCTGTGTAAGAGAGCAATAAAACAGCAGTAAGATGAATAAGATGAACCCAGTTATGGCAGTTATACTGAATGTGTTTGTGATGAAACAGCAATTAACTGTAGTAAATCAGCAAAAAAAATGCATATCTACTGCCTTCTGTACATGAGGACACTCACATTAAAAAGGAATTCACAGTAAAAGCTTAGATTCCAGCCAAAACCCTGTGGCAGATTGGCGAATCACAATTTTGTCCCAAGTAGTTTGCTGTCCTGTTTTGTTGTTTTGTTTTTCTAGCATAACTGAGACATTACCTGGCTGCCGCAATCTATGTTAATTTTGAGTATTCATTTTGTTACTGTGCGAATTTGTAGCACTTGAATAAATGCTGCATTGGAACAAAATAAATAGTGTGCATGGTACACTATAATCCCTCAATCCAATTGCTGCATTTTATAAATGCACAAATGATCATTCTAAACATCTGATTAGTGTTATGTAAAATGATGATTACTAAGTGTCTGAAATCTCAGTTCAGTACAGCTGCAACAGTCGTGAAAACCAGGGCCCTTAGTCTAGCCTCCTTTATTTTAATATATTTAACAGTCAAAGGCCAGGAGTGTGTGTGTGTGTGTGTGTGTGTGTGTGTGCTTTTGCTTTCAGCACAATAAATCAAAATGATTTGAGTGTCAAATGCTGAAACTAATTAAAATTGCACTTGTATACGTGTAAAAATGGCACGTATAAAAGAAAAATAATAATGAAACAGCAAAAAACACACTTGTGTTATTGGAAATATACACGTATAATAACTTGAAAGTTAATCTGTGATGCGTCTGAAGAAAGAATTTAAAGATTTATAGAATCGATTGGATCGAAGTCCATTGTCTGTATTAGATGATATTAGGCCCAAGGGGAGGTGCTCGCATACCATGAGCCCAGTTTATAGCTTGCTCTGAAATCCGACATCGCTATCCTGGTATACTACACTCTCCACATTCATAAACAAGACTGTCACTGATGAGACCAGAGACTGAAAGGCCCTCGTTAACGGCATAAATCTAGGAAATTAGGCTGTTCTTGATAATGACTCATACTTAACTTTATGGCCAGACCTATAATAAAAAAGGAGCAAGCCAGTCAGCAGAGTATTGATTTTTGTATAATGTTTGCAAGCTTTGCCAATGAATATGCTATACAGAGCCCCTGATAATAGAAACCACTGGGATCTGAGGATGTGGCACGTGTTCTCATCTGTCGCTTTTATCAGAACGTCATCAGCGCGAGCAGGCACTAGGCAGGCTGACACTCGATTGGTCACCAGTTTTTATCTCAATTTCGTACTTCCCTGGGAGCAAACGTTAACAGAGGCCTGCAGATAAATGACATTACAGCTCCATTCCTCTTCAGGAGATCTCACACTGATACTGCTGTCGCTGTGCATTCAGGCGCTCTCTGTGCTCTCGGAAAAGAACAGGTCACACCACAATTTCTGCCTCAATACCATGAGTCAGAGGGCAACTTTCTATGCATCTTTGCTTTGTTTGTGTGGAGGAGTTCCTGATGTCAGTCTCTTTATTTCATCAGTCAACATAAACATGACCCCCCTAGCCTAGCAGGCGATGCCATGCCCTGAAATAATCAGTCACTACTAATCACTGTCAAATAAATGGATCCAAGATTTTTCTCCTGTTGGCAGTTTGTTCAAGCTTTCAGAGGGGAACGTTGCATAAATTCTCATCTTGGATGGATTTCCTTTGTTCCAGAGGAATCTATGTGTGCACACATTCGCACACAAAAACCCCAAGCAAGAGACATGCAAGGGACTGTGAAGAGGAAGAGAGTTTGATGTGGTGGAATCAATGGACACTATTCATTGCCAAGATGCATTAGATTCGCCTCACACTGACTCTTTAAAGAACCAAGACTTTCTCTCGCTAACCCAAGTCAAACTGCTACAAAGCAGCGTGCGCTCTTGTACCTGAATATGAGTTACGTCTTGTCTTTGCTAATGCAATGCCCTGACTAATCACATAAAGTTTGCCGGTAATTCATCTCACAGCAGCTGCCGGGCAAAGCTATTGTTGCCGGTTTGGTTTTGTTAATGTCAGGTCACAGTGCTGATTCCCAAAGGGATCGTCCAGTCTAAAAGTATGTGCGCTCACGGCGATGTGAAATACTTCAACTCAAACTGTCCACTAAAGGGTAACTGGAACAATTTATTGTTCTTAGTAATGGTTCTTTTTAACAGAAAAGTTGGGAGTCGCTGGAAAAATGTCCAATAACTAGACACAAAATTTACATATAACTGTTCTCAGACTCTGAAAGATATAAGACATGATGGAAGCAAATAGAGGAGGTTTAAATATAGGCATCACAGGAACGTCTGGGTTTTTTTGTTGCTTTTTTATGTTTGATTACTGGGCTTTTTTTCCCAAAAAAATAATTTAACAAATTTTCATTTAATTTTTTTTTATTTTTTAGTAATAATTCCAACAGTCATCTATCCTAAACTGTCATGACTAAAGATAAAAGATGGATGTGGCAGGCGATGCTGGAGTAGCCTACTGGGAACTTTGGGACTATTTCCCGTTTTAACTGTTGAGCAAATTAAATTAGATAAACATCAAGTTAATCTGCTCTAAAAGTAAGACTCATATTGCACCTTTTACAGCTTTGATATTGGAGCCTCTGGATGGATGCTATAACCTGAGGGAATCCCCCGCCTACATCATTAAAGTTGGTCTAGCACATAAAGGATTAGATCGTTGATTTCATCATTGATATTTTCTCTACAACAACTGGCAAGAGATGAGGAGTCTTTTAATTATTACTGAATCTCTCTTGTAAAACAAGAAATGCATCAGATCAAGTCGAGTTTCGCATGTTAGGCCTATTTGTACAATTGAGTATCAGAAATGGCCGAAAATGTCATTAAAAATAAAAAATGCAGTCCTTAAAAATCTTGCAGTTAAAGGTTTTCATATATTTTTGAGCAACTGATAACGAAATTTTCTGCTATGAATGAGGATGGTCTAGAAGTTAGTTAGCGAGGAGCACAGGATTGCTGAGAGGCCTGATAGGATACCGGGAAAAACAATGTTTATGAACCACATTAACTGCACTTTCAAGTAGAAAAAACCCCACACAAACCCACAGAGAACATGATAAATGAATCCTGCATGAAATCCAGATGTTCATACGCTTCTCATGTTTACATTGTAGATTGGAAGAAATCTATCACGTAAATTCAAATAAGATTAAAGGCTATTGAGCCAAGTCATTCATATTTTTTACAACATTTCACGTACATAAAGTCAAAGATACAAGCAGAATTATTAAATGAATAATTGATTAAAGTTGTTAAATCAATAGCTTGACGGTATCCATGAAATTACAGCCGCGTTCTGACTTTAATATCAATCAATACTGATGGATTTAATACTGGGGTGGGGGGTTTGCATAACTTAGTGTTGTTTAGGAGACTGATAGGAAACTAAAAGAAAAGTTTAAAGTGAATTGTGCCGTCATTTATCCCGTTTTCTCCACCATGAAAATGGTCTGTAGCATGAAGCTAGTGGCACATGATCTGTCTTAATGTATCAGCTCTTACATGTTCTGTAGATTCTTAGAAAAATACAGGAATCAGATATAAAGTGGTTTTTTTTATTATCTGTAATCAGATAAAGTTAGAACAAAGTGCTACAGGGTTTGGTAGAGTAGAATAAAATAGCTCAAAGAATAATGAGTTTTTCCCCACATGGTGTAATTAGTAGTATAAGTATGCAAAGCATACCTTCATGAGTCTCTTCCACACACAATAGCAAGGTTTTTGGGTCAAGAATGAATGCAGTAATATTCTTCAGAGAAAGTTCAAAATCTGTCATAGCCTGCAGCAGGAACAAATTCAGGAACAGTCATGCTCTTGTTCCTGCTGAAAACAACGTTAACATTGTAGCTGCAGCTCTATAACACTAGCTAACACTACTTAGCATACACTTTTTGCATTTATTTAAATTTTCTGCTGGATTGATGCATTTAATCGACAAAAGGTAATGATGGCAAATAAATTTTAATGGCAGCAAAATACTGGTACTTAGGTGCAAATTAGTGCAACAGGTCAATCAATTAATTTAATTTGTGTGAAGGAGAGCGAGTGTTTTAGGTAGCAGAGGAAGCTTTATTTATCTGCAATGTAATTACACAATGAATTTGTCTCTCACGTTATAATTTAATAAATGTTTTCTATCAAAGTCAGTGAAATTACCATTAAATGTTTTCAGTGGCTTAGTGTATTAAACAAAATAAGATGACGCTGTACAGGCAAATGTCCTGTCAAAACATCGGTGACACCAACATTATCAATTACTACTTATTAAGCCTGTGTTTATTGAGGTAAGTGAATCAGTAGAAGAATTTGGGAACAAGTTAAAAATAAAAAATGCAAATGCTAGAAAATTAAATCATTTTTACAAAAATTTGGAGGAAAAAGTGTTGGCAAAAATGATGACCAAAGGATGTGATAGACTGTGTGCAAGCAAATCTTTGACAGAAATTCTTTTTGAAAGGCGTTCAAGTCTCAAAGGGCAGAGTTGGAAAGCACCGTGAGTAGATCCAGCAGCTCTGTTTATGAGTAAGATGTTACATTACAGCTGAATGTGAATGGAATATGTGTAAAAGCATCCAAGCATCTCCCGCCGAAGGTGTTGCAGATGAATGGGAGGCAGATGTTAACACAGCAGATGTAAGTAATGTGATGGGTCATTTATCTCGGGATTATGTACTACTCGAGGCTGATGACTACCAGCCCAGAGTCCTTGTAGTGTTCCAGGTAGGTCATGTTTAGTTTATGAAAGTTTCTGCAAATTGCCTGGCACCAGTAACACATTTCCTGAAGCAGTACACTGAATGTTATTGCTGCTCTGGATAGTTTAGCCCTGTTGTCTTAAGAAATACTTTTTTTTCTATTTAAGAAGTTTTTCAAATGTACATAAATCTTTGATCACTAGCAGTGTGACTCTGAAGTGCTGTACTGTATGTTTGTAAGTTTTATCCCCAACAAAAACAATGTCGACGAAACGTTTTGCACCGTCAAAGGCACCTGCGGTAGCGCCCAAAAGGCAGAGGAAGATGCTAACCATCGCACAAAAAGTTGGACTTCCGGACATGGGTTTGATCTTTGGTTTCATTCTGTAATACTGGACTTATTCTTCAGTGTGTAGTAAGGGGTTTTACAGCCTTAAAACATCTATAACAACTGTAACAAAAAAAAAAAAAATTCACCTATCGCGGGTTTTTTTTTACAACGTAACTCCCGCGATAAACGAGGGAACACTGTAATCCTTATAATAAAAGTGTCTTTTAGATTCATAATCATAATGCCACAGTGTGAAAGTGTATGGTTAAAGTTTTATGAATAGGCACTAAAAATCAACATAACTGAGAGCTGATTTTCCCTTTAGGCTGCTTTGAAAATACACTGGCTCTGAGGATCTTATTTAATACTGCTTCACAAAGTCTCAACGTTGTCTGTGTGGGTTTCAATAAAAATGTCATAGTAATAAATAAATATAGGAAAAAATTAGTTGACTCTTTTGTATAAATTTTTGTATAAATTCACCTCTCACCAAGACAGCAATGGCAAAAACACTCACTTTCATAATGAGAGCACATTAACCAGTGGGTTGTGCCAAAAGACAATGATCTTGGAAATCCGTGAGGGCTGATTGTAATTTAATTCACATTCAACTCTAAACATCTCCTGGCATTTTATATCAGCATCTAAGCATATAACCAACACTTGCAACAGGAACATGTCTCTCTGTACATCCCCCCACGTGGCACCTCTGCCCTCTTTATCGCCTCTTTGTAACTTTTTATCTTACCGTCTGTTTGAAGATGAAACACTATGCTTCACATATTGAGGACACTGTGAGTCACTCTACACATGTAAAAATACATTTGGGAGACAGACTCCCTGGTATCACTTTCTGTTACCAGTAGCAGTAGCGCTGCTGTGTTTGGGCAATTACCCTGCCACCGATGCTATCAGATGGCTATCAAACAATTGCTGCGCATATTGAATGATTTGACTAAGAAGGAGGTCGTTCAGCCCTATTACATCAATCTTTTATATACCCTTGTATATTCCACAAAAACAACAACATTATTCATTCAAATAGGCAAAACGACCTCTGTGCGGTACGTGTACGTGTTTTCCTCATAAATGACCTTTTGTAGTCATGGAGATAACACATTGTCTGAGACAGAAGTAGTTTAACGTCATAGCAGTGCAAACGCTCTTAGAGAGGAGGTTTAGGGTGGACAGTGTGCTTTGACATGCGGGGGCAGCTGTTCCCATGCTGTCTCCTGCTACGACTTGTAACCGCTATTTTATGGTATATTATATGTAATTGAGATCCTTCTCTGTGGAAAGCTATTAATATCGCATTTAAAAATAAGACCAGTTATTAGCTAATAAAATAACTGTATACAATCAGGCATATGTAGCACCTTTATTATATAAACTGAAGAAGTTGGGAAGTTGCTGTGGCTTTTGATGGCAGCAAGACATCTCAAATAGAGCTGGGACAGCACCATGTTTACCACTGTGGAGCATCCCCTCTTCAGTCTATAAAAGCTGGTTACTGAGGAGATCAGTTGCTGGGTTTATGGGAGAGATTGCTGCCCCTTTCTTTTCTGATATATGATTCTAACTGCTCAACATTCCTGGGTCTTCTTTGTTGTATTTTTCACTTCATGATGCACCAAGTGTTTTCAGTTGGTGAAAGGTCTGGCCTGCAGGCAGGGCAGTTCAGCATGTGGACTCTTCTGCTCTGAAGTCATGCTGTTTAAATAGATACAGTGTTCAGTTTAGCATTGTCTTATTGAATAATGCAGTACCTTCCCTCCCTGAAAAAAATAATGTCTGGATGGGAGCACATGATGCTCTAAAACCTGTGTATACCTTGCAGCACTGATGGTGCCTTTCCAGATGTGCAAGCTGCTAATTCCATAGTCACTAATGCATTGCCATATCATCAGAGATGGAGGCTTTTGAAGTGAGTGCTGATATCAAGCCAGATGGTCCCACTTCTGTTCACTCCAGAGGATCCGGCATCCATGTTTCCAAAAGGATTTATATGACTATAGATTACATTTTCATTTTGCCTAAGTTCATTTTTAATGAGAATAGAAGGCCCATAGCAGAGAGTGACATTTCTGGATTGGGCTCACACATGGCTTCTTCTTTAAAAGACGGAGATTTTACCTGCTTCTTGGATAGAAGTTGTGTTCACAGACAGTGTTTTCTGGAATTTCTGAGCCCATGCCGTGATTTCTTTCACAGAAGCATAAATGGTTTTAATGTAGTGCTCTACACCTCTAGTATTAATTTTTGACCTTGTCCCTTGCGTACAGAGATTTCTCTAGATTCTATTTTGAGTTTATGAACTGTAGAATAGGAGTTATTTACAGCCTGTGCATTTTTACAGGAACATCATTTTGAAATTCGTAGATTGGTGAACCCTGTACACATCTTTACTTCTGAGAAACTCTGTAAGATACTTTTTTGTATCTAATCCTGTCAGCGAGATGTTGCCAATTAACCTAATTAGTTGTAAAATGTTTCTCCAGCTGTTTCTATTTCACACCACTTACTTTTCCAGCCTTTCGCCACCCCTGTCCCAACTTTTCTGAGATTTGTCACTACTATCAGATTCAATGAAAAGTAATATTTTTTCTTAAATGGCAATTTTTGTAAGTTTGAACATTTGATATGTTTTCGATATACTATTGGAGTGAAATAGGAGTTAATGAGTTGTCCAAATCATTTCATTTTCACAGCTCAGCTTTTGTGAAATTTGGGTTGTATAGATTACCTGCCCTCTAATGGATCGTCACTGGAAGGAAGGGAAGTGTCATTTTTACCGATTGCTGTGTCAGTAATTTAGCATTTTTTTTAAAAAGTACAAGAGAGTTAAAATTTAGCGGGACAAATATTGACTTGAAGTTAGAAAGATATACAGAGCAATACTTCAGGCCAGGGTACACAAATGTTGTGTATGCAGGTAGTGTAGTGTGGTGTAAAATCTGTGCATGCAGGCACTATCCTGTCTGACCTCTCTAAATACATCCAACACTGTACATTCAGACTGCAAAGCAAATTTATTGACTTTATATAAAAGAATTTAGGATAATGTTGGCAGCACATTTGGTCCTCAATGTGCTCCCTGCTGGTTGTTTGATGTGGCCACTCCTCGCTGTTATGCCTGACCTCAAATTGCTCTCCCACTTTTCACCGCCGGAAGCCGTCTAATGTTTGGGTTGTGATGGCCAGACTGCTGAAGCTCGCAGCACATCAAAGAGGGATGGGAGCTAATGTGGGTTCATATGATGTTGATGGGAGGGTGTGGAAGGGCATTGCGTCCTTCATATTGCACTAAACAAGAAGCTGTGAAAACGTTTTGACACACACCTTTCAGAAGCACGTACACACGGCAACAAATGCCTGAGTGCACCTTAAACAGCGGAAACACACCTGGCCTTCCCTCTCTCCCCACCTTCCTCCTTCAACAGATTAACGCAACACCCCATTCACTTCCACACAAATAAGTTAAAATCATGAAATCCAGACACCGTCACACAGGCCCAGGTGGTACTGACAGTAGCTTTTGATGCAGACCCCATTCCATATATTTGCATTCATTTATAATCATTTTATCCAGGGCCATGTGTACCTACTGGGAGTGAGCTTTTGAATAATAGTGAGTTTGTTTCCTCGAGCTGACCAGTATCACAGTTTTGTCAGTGATCTAGATTTGGCTGTTCACTGCAGCGAGTGGACAGCATTGTGACTTTCTATCACATCATGGAAATCAGTTGGTGAAATTTGATGGTGGAAAAAGACTGTCGCGGAGAGTTCTCATATACATATTATGAAGTCATCATTAAAACAATGATTGGATATGATCTACATTTTAAGATAACAAATGTTAGAAATACCCATATTACAAAATCGCAGTTACATGTGTTTAAGTTACTTTCTTTAACAGTGACGAAGAATAAATTACATTAGTCTTAGCTTGAACTTTTGATTTTGCTTGAACAAGCGTATCAGTTAAAGCAGCAGCATTTTTATGGGAGGCATTCCTAAAGAAAATACAAAATACACTTTTGGTTCAAGTGGTTATACTCCATGAAGAGACATTCTGTTATTTCAGCTCAGGTTTTGAACTATTCCTGCTGCAAGTGCAACACAAAAGAGTTGAATGGAATGTTGTTGCTCTAAGCATTTTGTTCTGCTTTGAAATGCTTGAAAGTACTTCATAACGAAAAGCAACATTTTTGGATTAGTTTCTGTAAAGATTAGTTTCTGAATTATTATGTTTTAGTTGAGTAGGAGGCTTTAAGAAGCACAAGTGGAATTCCAATCTCCTTTATATCAGAAAGGACCACTAAACGAAGATGGTTATTTCCATCTGTAGCAATTTATATTTAGTCTTAGGGAGCTCTTCTGGGACCTCGAACTCACGTATAAATGGAAAACATAGGGCAGAGGACACATCTTACCATGTGCATAGAAAGAAAGCAGGTGGCAGAGAGCAGTAGGCTGTTAAGGACACAGTAGGCGTCATTGACTTCAAACTGATTAGTCAAACAAATTGAAAAGAGCTGCTGATGTGGAGGTGGGTTGCAAAGTGGCTTGCAGATGTGCAACAGCTGTAAGCAGCCTAAGGTAGCTTTAACAGTCCACCCTATGTAAAAGTTAGCAAAAGCTGATATCACATGCTCGACTTATTATGGTGGCAGCGGAAGTATTAGCACTGACTGTGTCAACATGTCAGCATGGTCAACTAAGCAGGACAAAGCACCATCTGTGGAACAAATATGTCTCTTTAGTTGTTTGGGTCAATTAATTCTTCAGGTTGTTTGATCTTTCCTGTCAGAACTTCATCTCTGCAAGACAAATATACCAATTAATGTTACCAAGAGAAGTTAGCACAGGAGGTGAGTTTCTGGGTTCTTTTTTTGAATTTGTTTCAAATGCAACGCCATTCATCACAAACAGAGGCAGTAATAATGAATAAAATAAAGGTTTCACTCGTATTTTTACTGACAGAATTTTTAATAATAAGCTTGAAAAAGCATGCATGAGCTTTCTTGAAGTCTTGTAAAACTTTTGAGATTATTATAGAATATTTGCTCTGTTGTTTATATAAACTCTTCTGCAGCCACAACTCTAATGGTTGGGTTAAAATCACAATAGAGGCTACTTCTCTTAACATGAGCTCTCATACCCAGATGTAGTGCATGTGATATATATCAATGATAGCCTAAATATGTTCCTGTTACACTGGGAAGGCAGAGAAGGAAGACACTGGACTCGGGGAGGAACTGCGCTGGGCGTCTCTCCTGAAAAACGGAGGATCTGTGTCAGCTCCTCTGTGGCTCTGGCTGGCCTGTCAGACACTATTACAGAGGAGTCTGTCTCTAGCGACTCGGCTGGGGAGACTCCACAGGGACTGGCAGGCTAGGCCCTAATCAAGAGAAGACTGCGAAGCGGTTAAAGAGCAGAAGCACAAGCCACCTCCCAGTCTTCCTCTATCTCTCTCCATCTTCCTGTTGTCACAGTAACTCCCGTCTCTGTCTCCCTCTCACTTGTCCAAACAACTCACCCTGCCTTGGTGCTGTCCTGTGCTACTCTCTCTTTGTCTTCTCCTTCATTGTAAGGACTTGACCAGTGTGCGTAAACATGGCAAGGCATCATGGGAAAACAGTTTGTCACTTACCCAGACAGTGCTTGACACTGCTCTATCCAGGAGGTCTGTGGAATACAACACATTGTCAGGCACAGAACAGATTTGTCACTCTGGCGGCGCTCCTCTGGGATTCATTGTTGTTTTTTTGCTGGTTTTTTTTCACATTCACCTTATATGACATCCACTGTTTCTAAGTGTTTGGGACCCGGCTTTGCTAAAGTTTATCTTCAGCAAAATAAAACTTTACTGCACTTATGGGACACTGCCTTTGTCAGCAACTCGGCTTTTGGTTGCTGCTAGCTTCAGTGGTGTCCATTCTCCCTAGGAATTTTGATATAACTGGATCTGAAAGGAAGTTGAGCCCAAGCCTGTCAGTGACCATTATCACAGATGCACCAGCCCACACCACACTTTGTTCTTTGTGTGTGAGCCATCGTTAGTGTTTTGGTTGTCTCTTTTTCTTGCATGGATGAAGGTCAGTCCCTTGCATGAAGCTGATAATCTGATAAATGTTTTTTAGCACAGTGATGCAGCAGAATAGATGTTGTGAATTTTGACTTTGGGACAAACCCGTGCTAATGATTTGATATTAAAGAATAAATCATATCAGAGAAGTCCTGATATGATTCATTCTGCAAAAACATTATAGATTAATAATTAAAATGTATGCAAAATACATTATTTTTCAGATAAAAGCTGTTTTTGTGCTGATGTTTAAATCAAAACCCAGACATATTTTATCATAGATGGAGTTTTTCCTCCTATCCCCATACTGTACATTACCTAATCAATAGAACAGTGAACATGCCGTATTAACAACAGAACGATTTCTTGAATGCTGATTGAGATCAAAAGTTTTATGGAAAGGTTTTGAGCATTACTTTGCTTGATTTACAGCCAAATTGTGGACTAACCATTAGAATATGTGCAAAATGTACTTTCTGAAAAAAGCATTTAGAAAAACATGTTTTTGAAACATTTTTTTAAAAGATGACACTAAAATAAACCACAGGTAGATTATTCGAATAGTATAATGATTTCATTTGGAATTGCTTCTGCTACCCTTGAACATTATTCTGAAAAATGAAATATGAAAAATTGCTATAATTCTTAAAAACAATTCTCAGTGCTTGAATGGATGGATAGAAGCTTTACATCAGGACCTAACGAGCCACAAGTGTTGCCTCTTCCTTTCCCCATTTTCGCTGTACAGTCTTGCAATTATTTTTTAAATGGTCACAACAGCACATTTATTTAATTTTGTTCATGAACACACAATGTCAGGTATTTGTTTTGGTTTGGTTCACTCCAGTAGCTTTAGAGTCACCTTTAGCAGAAATAACTTGAAGTAATCATTTTCTGTAAGACTTTTTCATTCTCTCACGCCAGTGTGGAGGAATTTAGGTCAGCTCTGCTTTATCACCTTCTCTTAAGGTCCACCCCAGCATTTTAGTCCGGTTGAAGTCTAGACTTTGATTAAGCCATTGAACCACCTTTTTCAGCTACTCTGTTGTAGATTTGGGATCATTGTTTTGTTGGATGACTCAATTCTGGTCAAGCTTAAGCTGCCTGATAATTGACTAGAATATTTTGGTATAGAGAGGAGCTTATGAAGAACTCAATAACTGCAAGGCGCCAAGGTCATGAACTTTAACATTTAGCATCCTAACTGAGGTCTGTAGAGTCTGAGATGTAGCTCTTGGGATTTTGCAAGTTCTCTGAGCACTGCACAGTCTGGCTTAGGGAGAATCATCAAGAATCAGTCAAGTCCATGGGAAATTAGAAAATTCAATCCGTCCATTGAAAGTTCATTGCAAAAGTTGGTTTCAGAAATGTTGCAACTTCAATAAAGCACATTTGTTTATATTGTAATGAATTATATTACAATTATTATCATACAATACACCAGGAGGGGGCAATCACATTACAGGCAGACAGGGCCACCCTATGCCCTCTTCAGCCACACCCCTGTTAATGCCACAAGAAAAGGGCAATTCAAGTCCACATTTTGTGACTACTGGCCCGCCTTTAGAGATATGCTGGTACAACTGAAGCTGAAACTGAAAAAGAAAAGGGTAATTCTGTGTTTGGCACTAATGTGACAGAAAAAGAGACATGAGTCTCAGGAAGCAAAAGAAAAGCTGAACAGAATGTGTATTTTTTTTAAAAAATCGAACATGGTATTTATGCATTATTATATACAGTCATTCCCCCTCTCTGAGCTCCCTTACTACCTCATTTCACTACAAGGTCAAATCACAAATGCTGCAGACATCAATCAACCGACGACGGGGCAGGCTGATGGAAAGAGGGCGCGTCGCATGCGTGGCGGAATCTCGGACGAGAGCGTCTGTCTCTTGTCATAAGCCACAGGTGCTCTCTGCCACCATCACCGCAGGCGCTGAGCCGTCTCAGTGAGACTTGATACAGCTTTGATAAGCATAAGTAAAGATTGCACCTGGGGGTCTCAGCAACTGAAGACAAGTAGTGTGGGAAGCAAATGTGGCGTTCAGTAGGGGCCGAGCAGGCAGAGGGTTTCATCAGAAGTAGAACGTGCTGGGCGGTGGCGTCTCCATCCTCTGAGGCTAGCCCTAGTTTCGTGGAGATGTTTATTATTGATAGAGGTGGATGATAGCCTTGGGATGAATTGCATAATCTAGAGCCGCCTCTAATGGATACAGGAAATGGATCAGGCTATCAGTCAGGTCCCTGTGGATGAAGGATGTGTCTGTGTTTGTATGTGTCTCTCTGTGTGCATGCACATGTGTGTATGTGTGTATTCACAGTAAGTCTGTGCAATCGTGTAGAACTGTGAACTGCAGGCGTGTGACAAATTAAAGGGGAAAAAAACGGAACCCTTGAGCCCGACAGTTAGAGGATTGTGTGGCTCTGATATGCTGTGGCAGCGGGCGGGAGGGGGAGTTTCGCCGGCATGCTTTGGTTCCACCTGTCCTACTAGACTGAAGGGTCATTGCAAATGAATATGAAGTTATTCTGTGTGATGATTTTTATCTTTTGTTAAAACATATTTATCCTGAGTGGAGTGGTCATTTTTTAGGATGACCTCTACTTTAAAACATGAGCAGTCACTGAATGGTTTAATGAGTATAAAAATGATATATTGCTTAGTTTTTCCCTTAAAATTAAGATTTACAGGTCAGACTAAAGCTGGGTGCTTTTTCAAAAATAAATACATATTAATAATCACGGAACTTTTCACATCAGACATTTTGACTTTAGGAAAAACAAAAAATTTGTAAAGCGTGACTTTCCATGATTTGATGTCATGCACCAAGCCTGGGAGATGAAAATAAGCATTAATAAGGCATTCATAATGATAAAAACCTTTGAATTAATGGTGCAAATTTGAATATTGCACGTCACATGTCTTTGCTAAGATTGTTTTTGAGATACACTTTTAGGTACTGTTATTGTAGACATTTCTGTCTAAATAATTATACTAGTTATATATATTTTATTACTATTGATCTCTGGTAACCGTAAGTGGTAATTGGTGTGCTGTTTAAACACACCAGGCAATGAAATTTAACCCATTTTCTGTTCAGAGAACCAAAGGTGTCCATGTCAGATGAACAACTTTCCAACTTGACAACAGAACTATCTGGTAAACGTCCCGTTCCAGTGAGCCAAGACACACAATATCAGGACTTTCCCCAGTGGAAAATAAAAATCATTATTGTTTTTTAGCTGCTATGAAATATCAAAATGCCACGGTGCATGAAAGGTATCTGTATTCATCTTCATCACACCTACGTCTTCAGGCAAAATAAGAATTAGCTGTTTAGAAAGAAAGAAAAAACACATTGTAAGGTTGGAATCTAAATGCACTTAATACGCGACAGATGGAACTTTAATTTAACTTTATTTTGCAAAGTAGACCCAACAGTTTTTTGAGTCAGTTGTTAAGCTGTGCTGTTGTTTGAGTCATGAAGTTTGGGTTTTGTGTCAAAGCCAGGAAAGGTTATCCACAGTTAAATCATGGAAGAGCTGCTGCTATGGTGAGGCTGTCAGTGCAGGAAGGAAGAAAAGGTTCATATTTTCCAATTAAAAGAAAAGCTGATCATTATAATGCTTCAAACAAAGTTTTATAGATCCTGGACTGTCAAGCATGTTTTCTTTGTCCAAGTGATTGCAATGAGCTTATTTTGGAGATGGAAATGAAAACGTCAGCGTTGCACATGTTAACCAAAGAACCGGGGATAACATAATAAACATTTAAAAAGGTGAAATTCTTCCGGCCTATCAGGTGCAACAACGTGAGCAGGTGAGTCAGAAAGTTGTCATTTGAGTCACCCACACAGTTGTCAGAATAGATTAAATCAGGTACAACAAGCAAAAAAACACCTGTGTGGGTGGACGGCGGATGTATCAGATCTTTAGAGAAGGCACTCCAAATAACTGCTAATAACGATTAAATAAGGAAGCAAAAGCTCTGTTAGAAACAGAAATAACAGAGACAGCGACCAGCTGAGTGCCCAAGCATGCATATCAAATGGTTCACTGACATCTATAAGAAGTATGTGTTAAATGTCAGAACACTAATTATGTCAGTCAGGGCAGTCTTTGTGTTGTAATTAAATTTGTCCTCCCAGGAAGCATATTATTACGACACATTATTTTTTAACTCAGAAGGTTTTATTAAAATCTCACATTTGTTCTGTTCTGGAAATTCTGAAAGTCTTGAAGGAAATAAAAACAATCAGTTTGAAACTACAACCTCAGTTCCAAACTAAGATAAAGCACTATGGATAAAAACAGAATGCAATGATTTGCAGATCTCATAAACCCAGATTTTATTCACAAGAGAACCCATCAAAGATTAAACTGTTCCATTTTAAGAAAGAAATAAGGTCATTTTGAATTTGTTGGTAGCAACATAGCTCAAAAAAGTTGTTTACTACTGTGTAGCATCCTCTCTACTTTGAACAACAGTCCAGAAACATCTGAGGAGATGAGCTGCTGGACTTTGGGGAGAGGAAAGTTTTCCCATTCTTGTCTTATAGAGGATTCTAGCTGCTGAACAGTCCTGGGTCTTTGTCATATTTTTAGTTTTCAGATGTTTTCAGTTGGTTAAAGGTCTGGACGGCCAGGCCAGTTCAGCACCCAGCCTGTTGCGCAGTATTATCTTATTCTTCTTTAAACCACAGGACATGTTGTCCCTGTTTTATCAAAAAGAATTTCAAATTTTCATTTGTCTGCTCACAGAACAGTTTTGCTCTTGGCCTCAGTTCATTTTTAAATGAGCTTTGATCCAGAGAAGGTAGTAGTATTTCCAAATCAACTACACATATGGTTTCTTCTTTGCATGATAGAGCTTTAACCTGTGAACTGTGTGGAAGTGACCATTAGTATCCAGTATTAATTTTTCAAACTTGTCACTGGCACAAAGAGATTTCTCCAGATTCTTTAATTCTTTCAATGATATATAGGACTGTAGAAGATGAGATATTCTAAGTGCTTGGAAATTCAAGTTGATGGACACAGTGTTTTGTAGATTGGTGAACCTCCGTCTCTTTAAGGTTATCTTTACATACCCAGTGATGTTGCCAGTGAACTTTATGCATTGCAAAATGTTCTCCCACCTGTTTTCACTTTAGTACCACTTACTTTTCCACTCATTTGGTGGAAGCCCCATCCCAACCTTTTTGAGACGTGCCTTTGCCAATAAATTCAAAATAAACAAATATTTTTCTTAAATGGCACATTCTCGTTAATATTATTTGTTTTTTTTATGAAAAAGGAAAATGTCTCAATTTGATGTTGTTTCTGTGTTCTAGGGTTAATATGATTTTTAAATTATTGGACTACAATATTATTATATATGAACACACAGATATTCATTATAAACTAAAATATTATTTCTGACCAGTCAAAACTCGGTATTTACCAAAGCTAGAAACACTACTTGTGTTTAATGTCAAATTTTATTTAGATTTTATCACCCATGTAGCCTGTCTTAAGCTAATCGCACATATAATTTTTGGATTACAAACCAAAGCAGACATTTTGTGGTGAAACATAACTGGCATCAGGGTGGTTTGTGAAAACCACCAGAGCAGCCAAAAGGTAATGGAAGCATTAAAGCATCTATAAAGAATCAATAGTTACCTGCAGCAGTGCTGTTCACTCAGCATGTGGAGCTATTTTCTGCAGGGCTGTTGCACAGACTGGGACTGTCTGTACATTTTTTTACCCTACAGAAGTGAAGCCAGCAATTAGCCACACTTTAGAGCAATGTCACATTTACCACTGAAAAGAAAATGCAGGCGAGAACACAATATCCACCCGTTTCCTTCATTACATTTTTAAACACTGCGGGTGCTTCTCATTATGCTAACATATATCATTACTTCCTTGCATCCTCTCCTCAGTGTGCATCTGATGCAGGATACATCGGTTTTTCCTCACTTTCACTTCTCTCTGTTAGTAAATGGTAAATGGACTAGTATTTACGTAGCACATTTCTAGTCTTACTGACCACTCAGCGCACTTTTACACTACAAGCCGCATTCACACTGCACTTAGAAGCTTTTATCTCTCACATACACTCACATGCCGATGAATGCAATTTGAGGTTCAGTATCTTGCCCAAGGACACTTTGACATCCAACCAGGAGATGACCTGTTCTACCACCTGAGCCACTGCCACAGACGTTTCTTGTCTTCACAAGGTGCATTTAAGGGATTGGAACATTCTCAGTGATTCTCATTCTCAGTGGATCTGGAATAATTTCCTGGTTATGCAAGTAGAAAAGATCCAAGGAAGCATAATTTAGCAAACTGAGAAACAAGCTGTTTCTTTAAATGAATAAATATAACTTCATTGAAAAAAGTTGACATACTGTGTGAAATACTGTTGTATAATGTTCCACAGTACATTTATTACGTTCAAGAGCAAAAAATTGTGATAACATTTTTAATCCACATTGTCCCGTTCATCCTGTTGCTGCTCATATTAAATAAGGCCAAAGTTTCAAATAACGAGGTCATCATATGTACAAAACACATCAGGCTCCACTAAAAGCTCCAAACCACGCAATTCTAGTCTAGTCTATCAAAGTCCCCTCACATACTCAGTCTAACTTTGTCATCATCCTTGTATAATTGGTTTTGTTGTCCTCTTTTGTTTTATTGTTTTTACCATTTCCTCCTGTTTTTAATGTTTGTAGTTACTTCCTGTTTCAGTTTAAAGGTTTCTTCATTGTGTGTCTTATCATGGTTGTTACTTCCTGCTGTTGCATTTCCCCCATTTTCTGATTGCCTCTGCCTTAATTGTTTTGACCTGTGCCTTGTTCCTGCCTGTGTCTATTTTTCCCAATCAGCCCATTGTGTATGTGTAGTATTGCATGATTGCACGTTTCCTTTCCTCTGTCCATTGCCTTTGTTCCTGTGCATTGTATTTGTCCCGTCGCAATTTGGGTTTCATTTACTTTTTGTGTTTTCAATATCATTTTCACAGAGCCTGCCTTTAAAGATGCATTGTAATTTATGCCTCCTCGAGTATGCAAGTGTCTGTAAATTTTGTCATCTACTTTAAACACATCTATAAAACAGTAAGGAAGTATAAAACAGTTTGACGTGTATAATAGAGGCTTAAGGTGACACAGATCACCACTTGTGTATCCTGTTAACTTATAGATAATATACAATGTTCAAAATGTGTGTTTTTGTTACATCTGAAACAGCACTCATATTTTTGGTTCTGGGAGTGTGTGTGGACAAATGTAACCAAATTTCTGACAGGCAAATTCTTTTCACTGAGGAGGTCTTAACTCCAATGAACTCCAGCTTTTCTTTCAAAGACTCCCTTTCAACTCTTTAAACTCTGCTCTAATCTCATACCCTCTATCCCCAAGACTCATCCCTTACCAACTACCACACACAAAACCATTCAAGACAAATACACAAATCTTTGCATTTCTAATGTGCACCGCTTGTCTGTCTCTTGCAACTTCTCTAAGCATCTAGTGCTACTCTTTTTTCTGTTTGTATATACTGCACATGTGTCTGTATGTTTGTCCTATCTCTACTAAATACAGAGAGAACCATCCTCAAAACATGTATTAGACTTAATACAAGCCTCTTACTTCCATGCAGTTGTCACTCCAGGTGACCTTTGCCACCTTTTAAAAAGGATGAAACAAATGGATCTGCTTTAGGCATTAATGTAGCATTTTGTACACAACTCATTTTTCTTTTGATGTCTCTACATCATCTGTTGTAATGTGTTACTGTCCAGATAGCCCAGCTGGTACACTTTAGCCTTGAGGGGTTGATATTTACTGTACTATCTTCAAACCTTCAGTCTACCTAAAGCGTTTTTGTAGAGTGAGGTTAGCCACTGAATCTATTTTTACTGTTTATAAACTTTCTGTTGCTCATATTTTCACATCATTGGTAATCTGTACTTAGTTTGGTGTCCCAATCTTTAATACAAATAACAAAAGTTGCACATCACTCACCATATATCATTTGGTGTACATTTATGAATTCAAAAGAAAAACAAGAACAATCTGAAACTTACTTGAATATGTCCAATATGTCCTTATTAACTGACAGCATCATATGAAAACAAAACACTTGACAGTCAGCTTGGCATGTAGACTCACAGAAATTGTACAAGCAAAACAGATCTCATTATTAAAGCAAAAATAAATATTTTCCCCATCGACATGGTCTTTGCAATGATTTCGTACCACGGATCCATTTTGATGGGATGCTGAATAAACAGTTCTTACAGTACAGTTTGCCTCTGGTTAAAAAAATTCCATGCAATTACATTTTTATGAGCAGTAATGTTAAAAATACAAAAAGATAGACCGAACCAATCATACTGTCACATAACCTCCTCTGTGAAGAAATCAGTGTTCTGATCTGATCACATGTTATTTAGGGCTTGGTTAGGATTGGGCGACAAAAAAGGTTAGCATTTGAAAAAGTGTTAGGCACATTCATCTTCACGGTTACAGTGATAAATACTTTGTTGAACATTTGTGGTCGTTTTAAAAGAAAATAACACGACTGTACCAGAGATGTCATGACCTTCCCCATAACTCAGTTCAGCTTCATCTTCTCCGATTTGTAAAAGTCACAGTTTATGTTATTTATGTTATATGATTGCTGTGTTTTTTGAAATTGAATTCCTCGCCCATGGGCAGATGGATGGTCCAGGAGGCGAGACTTAGTATGTGAACCGATTAAGGCTGGTTTTAGACCTCTGAAGGACTGCCACGTCCCAGATTTACACACGTTCATTTTAGGGTAAACACAATAGCCATCGAGTCTTATCATGTAAGTTTGAGAGGCTGTGAAGGAAACTAGAAAATGTGAGTTTGGATCTGAAAATCAAACAGCCTTCTTAAGACAGGCTTTTGCAATCTCCGAGACTCTGGTAGAGTTCACAACACGTCTTTGTCTACTTCTTTAGGTGTACTTCAGCGATGCACAAACAGTGTCAGATTAGCTCTCAGATCCATATGTCTCTGTGTCGCTCGTCAGACAGCTCCAGATACACTCAGACATTTCAAAAGAAGTGTCTGAAGGCCATGTAATAAATTGTTGTGCAGCACCTCGACTCCCAGCTAGGATCAGTGGACTCCATCCCCTTGAAACAGTTTTCTGCTCCCCAGGAAAATGTCAAAGTTGTCATTGAAATTCATTCTATATGCCACAGATGCTGATGAAGGGAGGGAAGTGTAGCAAAGCATTTCATACCCCTGTTTTATGTTGGGGTAATGCCTGAGATGCCTGCACAGAAAGGTTCCCAAGAGTGTCCTTCCAACAAATGAAATCCCTTCTCAGCAGTTCTGAACCACTGACTCTGTATTTAGGAGGATAGTGAGTGGGCCCACATGCACCGTTGTTCTCTTGAGATGTGAGCATGTGAGTAAAAGTTAAGTTTGCCTTGGTATAGTGCTCACAGTATCATGTAGGCTGTGGCTTTCCTCTCTGTTGCTGTTGTGCGTTTGTAATTGTTTTCCACTGTTAAATTGTCCATAAAAACTTTTCAAATGAACTTAAATTTAAATCACATGGAATTTCTCATCATTTAAAGTCAGTCACAACTACAGAAATGTGCAAAAGTCTTGAGTTATTTCTTAATATTAATATTTTTCTTCCAAGGAGCCAGAATTTAATGTGGGTTTTTGAAAGTGGTCATGAGCAATAACTTTCCAACCTTTCTCAAGGTCTTTCAAAGTGTTTCTTTGGCCATTGGTTGCTTTTTCACTTATTTTCAGTTCAGTTGAAGGTTCGTGGTTTGATCCTTTAGTCTTTTTGTTTAGGTATCCACAGTCAAGAGATGCCAAACCCCCGATGCATCCGTGTGAGTGTTTGAATCTTCGGTTAAAACCAATTGTCTTTGAACAGGTGAATGAGGCTTGTAGTAAGAAAGCACGTCAAGTGCTTGAATAGAAAAGAAGAGTAAGTACCAGTTCATTAATCACTTACAGTGGCAGTCAGTGGACTCAGGTGGACTCTGTTGGGCCTTTCCATGCTGATAGCAACCGTAAACTTGACATATTCCCACTTACAGTTTCTCAGCCTTCGGTGGTGCCCTGCTGACCTGGGGATCCATATGGGGATCCGAACCTGTCTTACCTTGCCTGCCTCTGCAAATAATCTAGACTAATAAATAGCATAAATTGCAAATAGCAAAATTATGTGATCTTGATCTTGGGCTGAACTGGCCCTTTAAATTGCATTTGTGTAGCGGTTTTGGATGAGAACAGCTAAATTAACCTGCAGTGCCCACCAGCTTTGAGTGTGACTTTGTGTTATGTAACAGAGCAGTGAAGAGGTGTTGTTAACAGGTGATTGCTTTTAGTTTTAGTATTAGCTGGCACTTCTCTTTTTTCATGTGTTTTTAGGAGAGTCATAAAATGCAATTTTTGTTGAGAGTGTCTTGGAATGCTTTACGTGGGGATTTTAATTCAGCAAGGACTTTACATGGATTTACAAGCTGTTTCAGCATGTGAGTGAATGGTCCTAGTTAGGCATTAGTCATTTATGTGATACAGTGAGAGTGGGCGCATCTGTCTAAATGTAAGCTAGCAGTAAGTCCATATGAGCTAAGGCTTTCTCAGGGAATACTGTTTGCCAGGTTTAGTGCATACACAGCAATCTCTCGCTGTGCTAGCCTGGCAGCAAATTTGCCCAACACAGCCAGTCATATCATTAGCTTATGAAATGGTCTCTGTTGATAGTAGTACAGCTGCTTTCTAAATCTCTTGCAAAGTCATAAGGGCTATACAAATATTATCATGACAGGAGCATCTGTTTAGTGACACACTGTCATGCTTGATCAGGCCACAAAGTAGAATGGATTATTTTGAAAGTGTCCCTAAATGTGTCATTATGAGTTATCCATTTCAATATTTTATAATCAAATAGTTGTGTCGTACAAAAGCACAAGGAGCTTATCTTTTTTAAAATATTTTTTAAAGTAAAGTTTCAGTATGTTCAAATTTGTATTTGTAGTTGTGTTATTTTAACTTTTCACTTCCAACATCAAGAAAACCTGATTAGTAAAAATTTTAACACTTCTTCACATCTTTTAAGGCCTAAAGCTTACTGCTTGGGAGCTTACTGGTAGATCGCCTGCTGGTAGCTCATAATAGGCCTTTGATGAAGAGTAAATAAGCAGACAAATAGCAGCTTATGAGTATATCAATGGTGATTACTAACAGGGAGCCTCTGCTGGTTGACATGGTAGCTTATTCCATAGGGTCAACATATTGACTGCTAGGTATCAATGATGTTTTGTCTTTAATTACTGTCCTTTCTGTCTCTGATAATTATTTCCACTAAAGAATCTGCAATCAAGTTTGAAATCTAAGTTTAGATGCTGATGTCATGGAATTCAAGGTGGATGTAAGGTCTTAATTTGTTTCCATCTGCATGTTGAACTCCACCCAAACCTCTAACACGAGGCTGTGGTTTGGCCATGAGTTTTTATGTGCAAAACGTGGCAAACGCCAGTTCTGTGTAAGCTTTGCCAATTTTGAGATAGCAAACTTGCAGTTATATATCTGCAAAAAAACAGCCAGGATGGAGACAGCGTCGATAAATCCAATATCTTTGGTTTTCCTGGTGATTAAATGACTAAATATAGAGTTGTAGATGCTTAAAGGATATAATGATGTTAATGATGATAATAATAATGATAATAAGAAGAATAATGATATTGATATTATGGGAAAAGGATATTATTTAATTGTTGTAGACACCGCATTGCACTGCATCTCCTACACTGTTATTGCTCCAGTCAGTACTGTTTTCATTAAAATTCATTGAGTTGAGGAGGACTTGAGGAGTTTTTTTCAAGTTTCCTTCAGCTCAAGTGCTTAAGGCTAGCATGATCTAGATGAATGAGAGCCTACACAGATATATTTTCATTCACTTAACAAAGACTCGGTGTCACCAGTGGCTGTAAGGTGCTGTATTCAGAGACTAGCACATCTGTTGTTCAGCATGCCCTTTAAATTTCCAAGAAAACACACAAAGTAGATTTTTTTCATTGAAATCATCCATTGTATGGTTGTCATGAAATGGAAAGTATTCAAAGAGACCAAAGCCATTTTCATTGCGAGGCTGTAAATATGCTTAGTTCTTCTGTAAATCTGGGCATTTTACAAAAAAAAGGACTTACTCCCTCTTGGAGTCAGCCTCAAGTGGCCAGTCCATAACTGCACTTTTTGCACTGAACTCCTCTGGCAACCTAAGAGGTCTGACTTGATCCACATTAGATCACCATCAGTCTCTATGACTGGTTCATAGCTGAAAGAGAAATATTTGTCTCAAATACATGCCCCATAAGGAGTCTCACTGACAACACCCATGTTGCCATCTTTTTTTTTTTTGCAAATTTGCCAAAATTTAAACACCTGAAGCCTACAAAACATGAATTAAGCATTCTGAGAGCCTATAACTTGATTAATAGCATTGCTCAAAGGTAGGGATGGGAAACGAGAACCGCTTCTTGTAAAGAACCAGTTCCTAGTAGTTCAGAATTGTTAGGTAGAATCTATCGGCAAGCAAACTATCTGTTCCACTTGTGCTAGCGCAACAATCGGCTGATTTCAGTCCTCATTAGGATAGGCATCTGTGTTGGTGTGCAGGACTCTAATATATTTTTTATATTTTTAAATAGTAATTACGAGACCATGTGTTTCAGGTCATAATAATAATAACTGCATTACTTTTAAGAAAAGTATTCAGTGTAATATGTGAAATATATACATTTTTTGAGTAACAACCCCAACACTGATCACAACAAAGAGGGGAAATACCTCCAGCATGCACAAACATTTGACCACACAGCATGCGATCAATTTGTACGAATCTTTAATACGCTGCTTAGAGATGATGATGATTCTCAAAGCGGAACGAATGAGAACTCCCATCCCTACACAAAAGGAACCAAGTTGTTGAAGGCAGGTCCTTAAATCCGACCAGCTTTCATTGGCATCCTGCTACAAGAATCAGAAAGTGAAAACTTGATAGATAGATGACTTAGTGGTCTCATTCAATTCCATTCAGTTTTATTTCAGCGAATGGAATTCTCAACAGTTGCCTCGAGCCACAAGAGTGTCAGACATACATACCACTGACCCTGGAGCAGAACATTGTACAGATTAACTCGGAGCGATTCATGTTGGGAAATCAACATGAAATGCTACAAAACTACAAAGAGATGTGAAAACATCAACAAAGACAAAGAGTAAATGGGCTGCCCTCCTCCCACATGAGGATACCAGTCATGCTGGTATACTTATGGCTGCTGCAGAAGATGTTTGAATGCATTTAAGGAGCAATTTGGGTTCAGTGTGTTGCCTAAGGACATACTGGCATGTGCAAAAGAGGAGCTGGGGATTGAACCTTCCACTTAGAGTGCAAGGCCCTGCTATGCCACCTGCACCTCACCATCCAATCAGATAAACTTGACAATAATGGATTGAATGCTTGAATCTATGTAGGAGGGATGGTGGTCTTTGATATTCCTGTCTTTGCTAAGAATGTTTTTTTCCCAAACTATCCTTAACTTCAGGCTATTTGGAGACACACAGAGGAGCTATTAAATGCTATTATTTAATATTTAAATATTTAAGTTGTGTATTTGGCATTTGTTACACCGAATAAATTAATGTTTTTTCATACTGGTGGGAAGCCTTCCTGCTGCTGGGAGCAGAGATGGGCAGTAACGCGTTAGCCTACTTGTAACGCGTTACTGTAATCCGATTACTTTTTTCAAGTAACGAGTAATGTAAGGGATTACCATTGCAAAAACGGTAATTAGATTACCGTTACTTTCCCGTAGGAACGCTGCGTTACTGCGTTACTAAAACCGTGAGTTTTTTGCGAGAATGTCTCATTATAGTGACGTAAACGAGTGCGACTTTCGTGACAACAGCTGTCTGCAGATCAACAATGGATAATATATCAAGTACGGGAGAGAGTATGAGGATGCAGCGTTTAAAACGTGGAAGTACTGACCTTACTTTGAGTTTGATTCCATAAAAAGTGACAAAAACATTAGCGTCCGTTGTGCGTGGGAAGAAAACTTCTTTTTACAGCGAAAAAAACCCCCTTAACTTCCAAGCAAGCACCGAGTGCGCTACGACTGTAATGGGAAATTGACAGAGAAACTCGCGGAGTCTTCAACTGACCGCTGCGGCACACCTGCACCAGGGCACACCTCCGCCTACCCCAGTCCTGCTTTACAGGTGAAAATAGAGCAACTAGCCTGTGTTTTACTTGCATCTATTTGAAAGAGTGAGTGTAAACACACAAAAAAAATTATTTTATGTGCTGGAATGTGCAGAAAATAGGTTTAAATGTTAAACAAATTTCTTCCAGTCAGAGAATGTTGCATATAATTTAATTTTTGCTTGATGCATAAAGTTAAAAGATTAAAACTAATAAAACAAGTTTTAAAAAGAAACTTTTCCATTTGATTACATTTTGTATGATGGATTATGCAGAAAAAGTAGAATTGGGCTGAAAGATCTATCGCTTTATCACCTATTCAGGTTGTAAATCGTGTTTTTAAAAAGTAACTAAGTAACTAAGTAATTAATTACTTTTGAAAATAAGTAATCAGTAAAGTAACGGGATTACTTTTTGGGGGAAGTAATCAGTAATTAGTTACTGATTACTTTTTTCAAGTAACTTGACCAACACTGGCTGGGAGTAGTTAAATGAAGATGATTTAGACTAACTGAGTTTGCTGGTGCAATCGTGACGACTAAAATCATTTACTTTCTTTCAATTAAATAAAATCTGATTCTTTTTTTTTTTAATGAAGTGGTCCCACAATATTTTTGCTGATTGTGTTTAGATTAGGTGATAACCTTCTACATGTGTTCTACAGATACTGACACACTTCTTTAGTCAGTTCTGGAAACCTTTATTCACAATTCTTCAGTCCTTGTGCCATAACAGGTGACGTTTTTTAACCTATACTTATGTTGGTGTGTCTGCATTGCTGATCATGTTGGACTTGGAGCTTATGAAGATCGGGAAAAAGCTAATTTTCCTGATATGCAGAGTAAGAAATGATGGAGTCTGCACATGGACTATCAGAGCTATGAAAAAAATAGAAAAAAAATGGCCTATGTCCACACCGGCAGAATACTGAGGATTGTGTTAGCAAGCAAGATAGAATTGCAGACTATTCCATTATCCTTGTGATAATCAATATACTGTGTTTACATGCTACCAAGCAGATCTATCAAAGCTATTGCAGTGTGTGTCCCTGCAATGTGTAGTTACATCTCTGGAAAGGTGCACATCAAGCTATGCACAGGTTACCGAGTGTGCTTGCTGTGCATAGATTTTGCACAATAACTCTAGTTTATAAGTTTAACACATAAAAAGAGGGAAAAAAACCAAGCAAAGCACTGTGAAACTTTAAGGGCTTAAATGTCTGTTTTTTTGCTGAAATTTTATCATATTACGTTTCAGTGTGGGCTTTCTCCTCTCTTGCTCTTCGATTCCCTGTGACTGTAATATTTTAGTACATTTCTGGTTATGTGTTTCATAATATCATCAGAGAGAAATGTAAGTCTATTAAGTTTGTTTTAATGTTTACACACAGTACTAAGGACTTTCACTGTAAAACACGTTTAAAGCCAATAAAGAAAAGTGAGAGTTTGGCTTGTTAGAGGTTTGTCTGCTTGCTCAAATTTTCACTTAATTATATATATGTATAATGAGAACATAATAGCCCTGTGATGGGCCGGTGTTCTGCGTGTGGTGTACCCTGCCTTTCACCTTATGACAGCTGGGATAAGCTCCAGCCTAGCAAGAGAAAAGTGGATTTCCAACATATAAATGAGTGCATTAGTGGGGAAAATTATTCAGTTTGCCTCAACCTGGACTTCCACTAATCATCAGAATGTAACCCCCCTGCTATTCTGTGGCCAACAAATGCGTTAGTGTGACTTCAGTGCACTTGATTTGCAATGTGGGACTAATTTTTGCTCGTAATGAAGATCATTTTTCAGAATGCGGAGATAGCAGCGTTCAGGGGGAGGGGGGGCTCTGCTGGACGGATGGATGTGTCATTTGTTTTCTCACTTATTGATGCTGATATCCTGTCATGTTTGTTCTTGTTGCGTTTTGCAGAGCTCTACCCCTCAAATTGGCACGCTCCTTCCCTCTGCTACATAGTCACGCACTGATGCGTGCACCCGCCTTCACTTTCTATCTCTCCTCTCCTTTGTCTCCCACTCGCGTTGTTTGCTCTCGTGTGGTTTCACTTGTGCGCATCCCTCGCCACTCCCGCACACTGTCCTCCTCGTTCTTTAATTGCTGTCATTGCTATCGCCCTATCATCCACATCTCTTGCACTATTTGTCCTTCTTTTTTCCTCCATTATCTTCTCCACATTCACTTCCTGCTTTTTAACTCCGTATTCTGCCTGCTCCTCTCGCCCCCCTCCTCCTCCCACCACCACCTGTCTTTTTTTCCACCCCTGTCAGCCAGCAGTTATGTCGGATGTATGGTGAAGTGAACACTGGGAGCTGTTATCGAGGCACAGGATGAATGATGATGGTTCTGCTTGTTTTGCTAGGTTGTGTGTTGTGACCTGGTAAGGAGCAGATGCTTTTTTTTTTTTAGTACAAAGTGCTCCGATGGTGGATGCATTGGTTGCTTTGTCTGTGTATGTGTGTCTGTCCAGGATCCCAGGCAGGTAGGGAGACAACAGGTACTGGCTGCAGTCCCAAAGCTTAGCATTTCAAACTCAAATGAGGAGGGCTGAGGCTAGGCAGAACCACAGCAGCCCCTGCAGGAGGTTTGTGGAAATTAGATTTACTGTGACAAAATGCAGAACGGGTGCAAATGACATGAAGTGGAAGATTAGAGACTGGTCTACATGTATGCATACATGCTGGATCACATGCTGCAAATGTAACTCTGATGAGCTATACGTATCATCAAATGCATTTAAGTTCACCCGTGTGGTTGTCTTCCACTTTTCCTGTCAATAAGGCGTTCCCATACCATATTCTCTAACACACATAAACAGAACCATTAGCACCTCTTCTGTTGTGGTATTTTCAGTCAAGACGCCACACAACTGTCCGGGTTTTGTCAAAGTGGAGCCGCAGGGCAGCGTCTGCGACTTCTGCAAAGCTTGAGCCAGCGGGCACATAAGGCTGCGCCATATGGCCCTGGCCACTGGCCCCCACTTCTCTGTCTGCAGAGAATTGCAGAGGATCAAATTTTCTCACCTTCTGTCTCATTCACCCCATCTCATTAACATAATCGCATCGTTTTCCTCCTCCACAATCTTCCCTTCGATGGTGCTGTTTTTCAAGCGCACATCGCAGACTTTTCTGACACCTTTGTCTTGTTTTTTTTGTTTTTTTTGTTGTTTTTGTTTTTTCATTTCCATTCCGCTGACAGTAATCTTGCCTGGCATAGAGTTAAGTGCAACAGCTGACAGCTTATATTTGCAGACTGCTAACGTCACACGGTGCTTGTTATCAACGCATTAAAGGATCAAAGCTGCAGGGCTCTGACAAGGGCTACAACAAGGATGCCTTTGTCTCTGATGCGGTCATGCGCTGCTTAAAGAAGTGCCGTGTGGAGAAATACGAGTCAGGAAAAAGTTTGAAACCAGTAACCTTAGCTCACTCCCTGCCTCGCTGTCACTTCAAGAGAAGTCCCAGAAGAATAAAAAGAAGTTGGCAGATGAGCGTCAACATTTCTTTTTTCCAACAAGAATAGCTGAGGAAAAGTTGAAAGATTCAGCCAAGATGAAGAAGTCGAACGTTTCACATCTTTTCCCGAATGTCTTACTTTATGTTTGGCAATCTATTTCTGCTCCCTGGCTGTCTTACATATGGTCCGCCTCACCTAAAACACAAGAGATCCGATCCAACATGCTGTAAGGGACCAATAACACGCTCCTCTAAGCCAACACTTGAGTATTTTTTTGGGTGAGACTTTTAATTTGCACACAGCTGCAGCCTCCGTCTTGCACCTCCTCTTGGAGAGATTGAGGTTTTAAATCCTCGCCCCCTCCTCTCATCACTTCTCTCCTTTCCACGGGGGTGAGAGCCAAATACTGAGGAAGATCAAGAGATGGGTTGAGGGAGTTTTCACGGGAAAGAAGGCACTCTTAAAAGACGCCCGCAGGGTTCTGCCGGGCAGCTTTCCCTTCAGTTGCATCACGCCTGGCATGAAGCGAGAGTCCCCAGGTTAAGGACAACCCAAGCCAGATGGGAGAGAGTGTGAGAGTGGTGCTGGTGGTGGTGGGGGGGTTAGGCAGAGGGGAGTGATAGTGGATGGCAAAAGCAGTGCGGGCCCTGCAGTAAGCTATTCCAAGCGCCTTTGTGGGCTTGCCATTTTTTTCATTCTCTCTCGGTCGCCTTTGAGGGGATTTTTTTATCCTTCTCCTTCTCTCGGTCTGTGTCCCCATTTCTTCTCCTCTTTCTTTTTTATTTCATGATGTTCCCTTTTTTTCCGTGTATGCCTCGGTTTCTTCAGGCGCTGTGGTTCTTTTTTATCGTGCCAAGTTTGTTGAGCCAGGGCCCTGTCTTTGCCTCTCCCTTTCTGGCCGTCTGCATCTCATTTCTGTATTTTTACTTTTCTTTCATTACCCCTCAGTCTCCTCCTGTCTCACCCTCATCCATTTCCACTGACTCCTTCTCCCCGTTAGCCCAATTTCACCCATCGTTTTTGCCTATCGTCTTTTCTACAGCCTCTTTCCTTCCTGCATTCCAATCCCTTTGATCAGAAGCCAGTGTGCAGCTTCACTTTCCCTACTATACTCCCCCCTTTTACTGTCTTTTGTGTGCTTTCTGCCATCTTCTTTCCCCCAGCTTGTTAAAAAGTGTTCACACTTGATCATTATCATCCGTCTGGTTTCCTGAATGGATGGTTATTTTTGCTCTTTTCCTTGTGGGTATCAGATGGGTATGTGTGTATCAATTGTCCTTCACACTTAGTTAGCTTAATCTGAAATGCAGTTTATGCCCTCGTGCTGTTTTTCCGGTCCTTTCAGGCCTTTCACAATCAAGCCCCCTAAACAACAGAGTTGCTGAATCCTTTCTGTTTTGTCCCCAAACAGCAAAACTCATGTGGTAAAACGCAGGGCAGCCAAGTTTCCCTCCCGGGCTCTCTGTTCTCATCTTTAGCATGTTTTCAGTACAGAGGTCACTGATGTTGTTAGTCTAAAGTCTAAAAGCCTAAAAGCTTTTCAACGAGGTCACTTTTTCTGGTTCATACTGTTTTAAGAGTTGATTATGGCATTTCAAAATCTATTCACTTTGGCAGCCATTTTCAACCAACTCACATGCCTGATTAAGTATGAACATTATCTTAGCCTGTAGCTACTAGAGTGCAGGGTTGATTGGTTATTATTTGCCTGGGCGGGTCAGATGAAGTTGAAGGGTGTCGAAGATGCTAAGTTAAGTTAAAGCTCCAACACTGCAAGGTAAAGAGAATCAGCTAAATCAGACATCACACTCTACTTTACTCTATTCTCGTGCCAGTTTCTTAGTACAAAGTCTGCATAAAGCCCATGGAGGCAATTGTCTGGAGAATTCCCAGCGAGCATAATCACCACCCCTTACCTAAGCTAATGGGAGTTTCTCTCTAGTTGAGTACACAGGCGGCATGAAGAGTGTCCTGTTGTGCGCTAAATATAATAAAGCACAAGTTCTGACAATGTTCAGACCTCATTCTACTGATGCTGTACTAAGCAATAAAGAGGAAAATAAATCTGGGTGCATTTCCTGAAATGGCCACTTGAGGCTGGCTTCAAAAATGAGATCCATCCATCCATCCATCCATTTTCTTCTGCTTATCCGGGGCCGGGTTGCGGGGCAGCAGCCCAAGCAGAGAAGTGAGATGCTTGTGTTAATTTGCTCAACTTTACAGGAGAACTAAACATCATGTAACCTCATACAATAATAATTTCACTGATCATGACAACTGCCCTACAATGTGATGTGATTTAAAAAAACACTATAAGGTTCAGAGTTATGGTTTTCTAAAGGAATGCCTGTTTTCGATCAGTTGTTGATGCTTAACCTGCTAGCTGGGCCTTTTATTTATATTTGTACTGTTTTGAATCATTTCCAATGTAATGATCTGATGTGTAATGATACATAATTTTTTGTACTGAAAGGACGATCCAAGAAGTATGCACTCAGATGATGCACACATGGTAAATGGAGTGGTACTTATATAATAATAATAATAATACATTTTATTTGAAAGCGCCTTTCAAAACACTCAAGGTCACTGTACACAGTAGAGTAAAAAGCAACATAAAAGCAAAGAGTTTACACAATCATAAAACATAAACAAATTTAAAATAGCAAAGTGGAGAGGTTATGTGGGATAAGCTATTTTGAACAAGTGGGTTTTGAGTTGGGACTTAAAGAGAGAGAAGGTAGAGATATTTCTTAAATCAGGAGGTAGGGAATTCCAGAGTCGTGGAGCAGAGCAGCTGAAAGCCCTGCTCCCCATGGTGACAAGACGGGGGGAGGGGACGGAGAGTGAAAGGGAAGAAGAAGACCTGAGACAACGAGATGGGGCGGTGATGTTAACCAGATCAGAGAGATATGGAGGAGAGAGATGATGAATAGCTTTAAATGCGTACAAGAGTATTTTGAAATTGATATATTGATAAAAGTGATATATATAACACTTTTTTCCTCTAACTGAACATTCAGAGACCTTTTAACTACTATTCGCATTCACCCATTCACAAATATCCATTTATACTATTCTCTTATTCTGCCCGATCACACAATAGTTGCATCAGCAGGAATTTGGGGTTTTCTTTCACTTCAGTATGTGGGCTGAAAGAAACCACCAAACTTCCAACTAGTAGAGTGCTCGTGCTTCTTGAGCCACAGTTGGCCCAATCTAGGGCTGCAACTAGCTAACATAGCTAGTTAGCACTAGCACTAGCTAGCTTTAAATCCTGGCCGAGCAATTCAATATGCAGTTTGCATGTTGTCGCAGAGTCTCTGGCTTCCTCCTGTAGTCCAAAAACATGCAAGTTAGGTAAATTGGCTGTAAATAGCTGTCGGTCTCCATGTGCTAGCCCTGCGATGGCTTGTTGACCTATCCAGGGTGTACCCTGCCTCCTGCCCTATGACAAATGGGACAGGCACCGCCATAACCCTGATATGGAAAAGTGGAAAAATACGGATTTTTCTCCCCTGCAGTTTGCTGTTTCCAGATCTCGAAGGCCTACTCCTTCTAAAAATTAGAATATGCAATGGAGCATATAACGAGTGTCAAAAGCTGGCAGCTTAGCACATCATGACATCTTGCTTTTGACCCCTTTTTTGTTAACCATCTGCCAAAGCGGACTACTGAAACTGACACCGGAAAAATATTGTGCTAATGGACAGGTGTGAAGAGGAAGGAGTGAAAAAGTCAGAGCTTCAAGTGTCACAATTTGTTACTCCAACCAATATTAGACTAAATGGGGTTTTTTTACTGGAAGGAAGGAAGAGGATAAAAAATATTCTTTTTCTCCAACACTATGCTTTTACAAAGTTGGCTTGACATGTGACCATAAACACAGACTTACTTGAATATGTTGTTATTGCCAGTCTGTGTTTACAATAGGTCCATTTGTGAAAACCATGCAGCGATCCATGAGGGCACAGAGATGATTTAGCTGTGAGAAAACAGATTTCAGAGCAATCCATTAGAGACTTAAAGTAAAAAAAGGAAGTGGAGACAAAGAGCCGTGAGCTCCTTAGCTTCATCCCTGTGGGGAATATCCAGTGAGCCTCTTGTCCTTGCGATGTCACACCCAGCAGGAACACATTTTCACACATTCCCCATTTTTCAACACTTTTATATTTAATCAGGTTACGGGCTGTGACTACCGAGCAACAATTTCTCTGGACCTTCTGATAGCTGTTCTTTCTTCCCAGGGAATAGTGGGTAATATTTCTCAATTGAATAATCACGTTTGTTATTCCTACAGTGCGGCAACAGTGAATCGATTTCAAATCAAATGAATATCTCTCCTCTACAGCCAAAAAAATGAAAACTAAGACTCGGCCCTCCAGTGCCATCAGTCATCTGAAAAATCATGACTTACTCCATAGCCAACAAACCATGTGAGGAAAATGAATGAGTAATGTTCTCATGTACCGTAGTAGCTATTTTTCTGAGTGCCCTTGAGCAAGTCACTTAACCTCCTACTGCTCCAGTGGAGCAACAAGAGGTGTGCAGCTTTTCAGAAGTCTGCAGTGTGAATATAATCCATTAACAAAATCTATGGTGCTAGTTTTTTGTTTGTTTTTTACACTTATACTGATTTTCGGTACGCATCAGTTCATAATTAAACACAATTCAGAGGAGCACTTACCCAGCTATTCTTTCTTTTTGCATCTTGTTTTTTAACACCTACGCTGGACTGAAGTTTGTCATTCTCCAAACTAATTCAAAAATCGGTCAATCTGCCAGATGTGCGATGTGTTTTAGTATGATAAGATTTTAGCTCACTTACTCCTTTTCTACACTGGTAAATTACCATTTGGATTTTTTGCTGTTGGACAAAGTGTGAACAAAGCAAAATATGTTTTGATTTCAGGGCAGTTTCAGATTTTCAATAGACGATGATCATGGCGGAAAGGATATCTAATAATACAAAAGCTAGTCAACGAGCCAAAGTCATTCTTAGCTTTCTTTGTTGCCGTGTTCTGTTGATCTTGTGGTTTAACGCAGGGCGGTGTGAATGGGGTAGGTGCAAGGTGCTGTTGGTGGCGGCTACAGATGGCTTATTAAATCAGAGTAAATAGTGTAAAAATGACATTAAAGACTGTGCAGCATATTAACTGTTAAATAAAAAAAGCATGAGTGTGAGGGTCTCGAGCTGACTTTGGGGTTTGTGTTGTCTCAAAGTGAGCGAATGAAGTCACCACGGCAACAGGAACATGAATGACGTTACCTTTCTTTAGTCACCCGTAAAGTGAGTGCAGTTTAGTAGTTAATGAAAGGGAAGTGAGTCACAGTAAACTGGAACATGTGACTGTAGCTGTGACTAGACTGGTGCTTGTACTATAATATCTATATAATCAGCTATAATGTGCCAACTTTAATTTTTTCAGGTATCATGGTTAGAATCAGCACCAGTATATCTTCATCAGGCAGTCTTAAAGAACTTCAAACACTGCATGATCTTGCTAATGTGAGGCAGATATATTTATGGTTAATTGGGGTTAATTTTGCTTAAAAAGGTATTGCATGGCTATGTTTCTGGTGCTTAATCGTCATTCTAGCAATGGTGAAGGAGTAGCATAGAAATGTTACACTGAAAATGAGGTTTTTTTAGCTGTGCGAATACATCCTAAGCAGTTTAGCTGGTTAACATACTGTACATACTATGAATTCAATACTGGGCTCTTCCACCCATCTCACTTGAGTTTAGCTTATGTGCATCTGACGCAGCACTTTGTTACTCGGCTTAAATAGACGTGGATGTTTTGGAGAAAAGCCCTGCTGAAAAATGAGCGCACTGACAGAAAACCAGTGTTGAGGAGCAGTGGATGTCAAGGTGTTTCTGTTACTTGAACTCTTGAGGGCACTAGTTCTGTGCTGTTTGAAGTTTTCCTCAAGTAATAATAATGAACTCTGGTTTTTACAGTTGAGTCACACTCTTATAAATATGCCAGCTTAGATACCCATTCAGTTTTCTTCGTGTCCCCTTACATACGTCAGGGCGTACTCCACTGTCTCTTTAACTTGACATTGGTAACAATGGCTAGTTTCTCGAGCTATTCAAGCTGGCGTGGCCAATTTGTAATCTGCTTATAATTTCAAACAGGAAGCAGAAGATTCTTATAATATTATCTGACTGTACCACATTGGGTAAGAACAAAGTGGAGATTTGCACTGTTTTCATGTAGATCTCAACTTCATTTCTTAGCTAACAATGAACGTGTTATGGTTTGTCCTTGTACAAGAAGCTTTCAGTATAAAGGTGCGCCAAAACCCCTTAACCGAAATACTGAAGAACTTAGTGGGATTAATAAAGGAGAACGCTGGAATTAAAGAAAAGCATTCCAAGTTGATCATCAGGCTTTTTGAAGTATTGGATTTAAAAGCAGATCTTTTTTCCTGTTTGTGCCGTTCAGCAGTGGTCTGCACAGTGTTGTTGGTCGCTCGATAAATGTTCAATGTGAGCAATGTAGGCATCAGCTGTTGCTTTATTACTCTGCCAAGCTGGTTATGTCTTTGGTGGAGTTTGCATACGTGTCATTCTTTTCAGTGCTGAGATTGAAGAGTATTCAAATTGGGAATTGAAGGCAGTGGCTTCCCTGCAGAATTCTGAAGGCTCAAGTGTTTACTTGAGGACACAGACTCACTATATCACTTTAGTTTAACCTTGTCCCTTTTACATGCTCCTTTTCTTACCTGTTTTCTTCTCTCCTCTCTGCAGTGCAACAATGACTATGTCCCTGTGTGTGGCTCCAACAATAAGAACTACCAGAACGAGTGCTTCCTGCGCAGGGATGCCTGCAAGCAGCAGTCTGAAGTGCTTATTGTGTCAGAAGGCGACTGTCCTGCTGGTATGTACATTTACCTTATGGTGCCTACACACAAACACAAACCCATACACGCGTGGATATGGATGCAGAGGAGTTCTGATACCAGCACACTGAACACATGCGCAAGCAGCCGTGTTTGGATTTAATATATTCAAGAGGTTTCACGGCTATCTGTAAGCATGCATATGAGATTCAGCAACAGCAAATATAAAGCTGAAAATGCAATTCCACATGAATTTTAACGTTTTATATGCAGCAGCACAGATTTCATGTTTCCTTATTACTCTCATCAATATTTTAATCTGCATCCAGTAGCTGGGATGCAGTAATTACCAACGGATCTTTTATTTCAAAGGAGTTACAAAAACTGCGTAATGAAAATGTGCAAAGCGCAAAAAAATGATTTCATCACAAGCACGGCACCATCTCTCAAGAAAATGAACACAGCATTTGGCCATAAGGCCTTTTTTAAATTACAGTTTATTAAAAATTAGGTGTGTTTAACAAGAAGCAAAAGAAATCTCGACAGCTTTGACCTTTCGTTACGTAATGTTTAAATAAATGTCAAAAGCCATAGAATGCATTGGCCAAATTGTCATAGGTAGTTACTGTAATGCTGTTGCCACGAGGCATGCTCAACAAAGCAGAAAATGAAATCACTGAATCACACATCATCTTGATGGCCGTTTCCTTTTTTCAACACTTTTTTTTTCTGTTAAATGTTATTAGGAGTACTTTCTGTAGCTTTAAGAGAATCATTTAATACTGCGCTGAGGGACCGTAACAGTACTAAACCTATTCACATCAACCTCACTGTGCTGTATAGCTACACTGCTTGTTAGCTATACTGTGATAAAAAGTATCTGCCTCAGCAAGTTGTCATTCTGAACACGTTAGCATGCTGACGCTACAGAGAATCCACATTAAACGTGAGATTTGAGTGACGTCTCTATCCTCAGAAGCAGCCGTGTGTCTGAGCTCGGAGGAGCTCAGAGAAGAACGGCTGGACTAACAGTCACGTTGACTGACAGCAGATAGATAGAAATAGCTATTCATTTGAATGATTCTGGTCATCGAGGGCTAGCTTCTGACGCATAAATGCTGCATTAACAACGCTCCTCTTTCAGCTTCGGCATCATGTTATATACATCATGTCCAGTGTATTCCCTTCCACTGGCTGAAAAGTAAAAGTGCTTGGCATAATTATTGGACATAACTGGGATTACCGTTTGGTGTTTAAGCTGCTGAGTGGGTGTCTTCATTTGGAAAAGGTCAGGCACTTCATTAGCCATGATGTGGAGACCACTATTGGTGCTCAGAGCATGCACTACTATTTGTGAGGATACCAGTCCACTGAATGAACGTGAATTAAAGACCCTCGCACATGCAAGGTCTAAAAATGGCACATTAACTCTCTCAGTGGAAGCAGTGAAAATCATTCTCATGTAATAATCAGCTATTTAACACCCTTGGCCAGTGGTTTCACTTGAAATACACACATTTTTTTATGTATCATATGAATGAAAACACTGCAGTCTGAATTAATGATGAATTAAACTGCATGCTGAGTCTGTAAAATTGTTCTTCACATGCAAATTTTTATCTTAACATGTAAAATTAGCTTTGGCCAGAGCAACGTGTTTTATCCTATGGTGACAAATTTATATAGATGAGCATAAACTTGAAAGAAAAGCAGCAACGCCTACTGAGGATTCTACCAATTAGTGAGTCATGTTCTGAATACTGTGCTTAGTTGTGAATGAGTGAATCCACTGGCAATGTGATGCTGGCTGCTGTTAGGCATGTGTGAATCATTGCTTAAGCCAAGATAGTATTACTGGCTCAAGTTGAGCAGTTGCTGACTCAGTTAACCTCGTTGACAGAAAGCCGGCACAAGTCCATTAAAGGTCCCCTTGAATGGGCACAGCTCAGCAGAGGAAACGTGGAGACCGAGGTGGAAATGTTTGTGCCATAAGAGCAGTGGTGTCTGTGTGCCAGTAAGTAGGGCTGTGCACGGTCACATGAAATTCCCAGGTCCACTCTCTAAATTGCTTGTTTGTTGCTTGTGTATGAGGTCCTCTTTTCAAGACATGTGATGGGTGTAAGCCAGTGTGTCTGATATGAATTTCCGTATCTTTTGAAATAGAAAGAGATAAGGACTCTTTTCTTCCACACAACAGGCAGTACTTCTGAGGACACAATTCACCATTCACACAAGGATTTTGTTGTTGTGCAGACTACTAATAGAGCAGAACAGTGGTTTTATATTCTTCCCTTTGGTATTTTGTTTTTATGTATGCTTTGTTCTCATGTCTGTCCAGAACAAGGTCCTAGTAAACAAATAGACGGCCTCTGAGAAAGTAAAGATTGAAGAAGTCAAATTTTATTCTAAACTGTGTGTAAAAGATGGAAATAGTGACAATAACTTCATCGGCCAGCTTGAAAAGGCATTCTAAGGAGTTTGGAAAGAAAAGCGTCTGGACTTCTTTAAGTTGCTTGAAGATGTTTCACCTCTCATCCGAGAAGCTTCTTCAGTTCTGGGGTCAAATGGTGGAGAGTCCCAGATTTAAGCCCTGTGGGAGTGTCACCCCAAGAGGGACAATGGACCCCCTAATGATCCTCTACCTAATCACATGAGCCACGGTGTGAAAACGGGTGTAGGTCACAATCAGCTAAGGTTTCGGGTGAGCTCATTGTGAAACCTGGCCCCACCCTATCATGTGATTTCCTGAGGTCAAATCTGGGACTCTCCACCATTTTCCACTTAATAACATTTAAAACTAGTGACTACCGTCAAACTCTAATCAGAAAAAAGCTCAGTAAGGTCAGAAATTGACGCAGATGAGGGTCAAGAAATAAACTGAAACTTATTACAAAATCTCTTCTTTATTCCACCCAAACAAAGTGGTATGAAATTTGCTACACTTTCACTCTCAAACTTACATTTTTTTTTCTGGGACTTGAAGCATTTCTGGTGTAATTTGTTGTTTCATGAGGATGAAGAAAACAGATAAATTAAGCAGGAGGCAGTAAAAAGGAAGAATGTAATTTAAAATGATGCACCGAGCACTTGAGACAAACAAATAAATTAAAACAAAATTTCACAGAAATTAAAATCTATTCCATTTATACAGCAGCGGCTCAGAGACTAAAATAAAAGACAAATATAATTAGTGAAAGCACACAGGCTGAGTGGAGAGCCTTATCTTTGTTTTAAAAAAATAGTGGCGTGGTTGACCAGCTGTCTTGGGATATTAAGATTTTTAAGAACAAATAAAAGGAAAGCGGGTATGATCCACCTGCATTTGAGTTCATATCCCGGTCAGATCTTTTGTTCTGCAGAGACTAAATTCAGACTGAGTGGAGAGATGAGGGTTAATCCTGCATACTGAACATTTTGGGCTTCTATTTACTCAAACATCCAGCCATCCAATTTTCCACTGCTCATTTGAGCCCAGGTCATGGTGGCAGCTGTCTAAGCAAAGATTTCAGCTCGCCCAAGGAGGAGAGATGTTTCCGAGCCAGCTGAGAGACATTAACTCTCCAGGGTCTGCCCAGGAGTCTCCATCACCTGAACCACCTCGACTGGTTTCTTTCAAAGCAAAGGAGCAGCGACTCTGCTCTGAGCCTCTTGCTAATGACTGGGCTCCTCATCCCATCTCTAAGAGTGAGCACAGACACCCTTCAGAGGAAGCTCAGTTCTGCCACTTTAGTATTGTTCTTTCTGTCGCCAGTTAAATAAACATTTTTAATTAAGGTAATACAGCCTCTTTCCTTTAATGTAAGTGAACCACTTATGCTTAAATAAATAGCCACACCCCAAAGGCCCATTTTGAGGCAGGGAAAAAAAACATTTTTTTACCCAGGTGTTTTCTTCCGCATGTGCCTCCAGAGCAGTTACAGTGGCCTTTTGTACACTCTAGGAACTGGGACTGGAAAACCCAGTCTCACTGGATCTCCTGTTATGGAGTAATTCCATCAAGGCCTCTAACTTTGTCTCATCTGCTTTCCCCTTGATAGTTTTTGTCCTGAAGTCTTCACCATCAATATAAGTGCATTTACCGTGCTTTGAGACTAAATGTCTAAGCGAAATGTTAGCTCACTTATTGTACTAAAGATATAATGTTTAAAAAAGCAGTTTTTCAATGTAAGGCTTTGCGGGGGGGCCCTCCCATGTGAATTAAAATTAATTTAGCTATTTCCCTCACCAAGACACGTCTTCCTATATGATTGCTTTTCATGTGATAAAGCATGGTAGGCAGCTGCTTCTGAATGGTTTCTCTCTGCTCTCTTGCATTTTGTTGATACTTTCAGCTTTAAAATCACTTCAGCAGTGAATATGTTAAAATGCTGTGAATATGATACGAGCGATACTGAGAGTAAAGAATTCAAGAGCGGCAGCTATCTAACCGTACATCCACTACAGCGAAGCCTTCTTTTTTCTCCTCCTGTTCTGTTCCTCTCGCAGTTTCTCCCTGTCCTCCTTTCCATTTCCATCCTCAGAAATCCCATTAGCGGCAACAGTACACTCTATAATGGATATATGTCAACTCGCTGGCACCAATACTTGTTTCCCTTGCTGAGGTGAGAGATATCATGCACCAGACTGCTGGAGAAAAATAAAAGATAAAGTAATGTCATTTTTGGGGGGGGAAACAGCTTCACTTCTATAGATGTTTGTTTGTTTGTTTGTTTTCTGGAACTTTCAGTCATATCACAAGATTTTCTTAGCAGAGTTTATGTTGGTGTCAGTGTTTACAGCCATTGCCCATTTAATATCAGTGAGACATAAATAAACATTAGAATTGGTCTGATCGTACATTTCTGGTGGCCTGATAGATCAGTCACACTAGAGTAAAGTGGGACATCAATCTCCTTGCCATTGATGGTTGAACCTTTTTGCTGTACAAGACTCTGGGCGACCACTTTCGATTGCGAGATGATCTGAGAGACAAGAGGCAGCCTGTCTCCAAACAATCACAGTCCCGTTCAGACTGAGTGCAATCATTCTCAGACACGATGGTGAAGGTGAAGGAAGAATGGCAAGACTCAAGTTCCACCAATAAGCCCAGCTCACCTGAGATGTGTCTTTTTGTAAAAGGCGATTCGACTCACCTGGTTGCACCTTGTTCTATTCCTGTACAAAAACATGGTTGCTGAGCACCTTTGCCATTTTGGAGTTAAATCGCCATACTGCGGTAATTATGTCGCTATTTTTTGAGGAAATTCAGAATTTCTGTTTCAAATCTATGACATTCCGGTTGTAGTTAATGTGAATTTCTGTTTGATGAGAATTTGAAACACATTTGCAATTTCTCTTGATTTATCATAAACAGATGGTACATAGTTGCCAACTCGACTTCAGTCAATCACAAACTAATAACAGGCTGACTTTGTCTCGTTGGACTTTTCTTGCCATCTTGACACACCAATGTCGCTTTGAAGACAGCAGCTGACTGAGAGTTGTCACAGACCTGGTCCTTGTCTTCAAAGGCAATGAGACAACAAATTCATTGCACAAGCTCTTAAAAATTTGGTTGGTCTCCAAGCAAAGTTTTCTCTAGTGTGACTTTAACACAACATTCGTGCTTTCCTTCAAGTTATGCTTTGGTCTCCGGTAAACCCAAAGCCTGTCTCTCTAGACTGTGTGAATCATACAGTCACTGACTGTCTGTTGCTGTTTAGTGCTGCCTTCAAAAGGGAAATGGCTTTATATAAGCTTTATAGCTGAAAACAACCTGCTCTAAGAAATGGCAATGAGGATACTGGTGAGACTGAACAAGAACGTTATATATGAGTGTTACCAGAAGAAACTACGAGCTGAAAGGTCCTAAACATTTTCTAGACTGATTAGAATATTACTGTTCTAATTTTTTAGTTTTAAAAATGAGATGGCTGATTAAATTCTGGATTTCATAACTGGTTGGAAATAGTACATAGAGCAGTTATTGTAGAAAGACATTTTTACAGCTTGCCCAGGGCCTGCCGTTGCAAATTTCTCTTTTTCAGTAGTGTCAGTGTCTATCTATCTATTTTGTAGCATATATTATAACCAGCTGCAGATCCCAGATTCTCTTTTCTAAAATTTGTAGAGCAGATGCCATCACTTCAGCGTAAAACCAACAAAGTGCACTCTCTAGATTTAGTGTTTGTCTATTCAGGCCCTGTGTGGAAACATGGTGGCACAACATTGCACTCTCTGGGGAGAAGACCCTTCCTTTGTAATCATGAGTGGCTTCCTCTTGCTCACCCATACTAAACCTGAAACCACACAGCTCTCCACAGATTACACTTTCCAATTTATCCCCTGTGTACTGATGTTGATTACACTGATGAAAGATAAATATGAAAACCACAGTGTGCTGTACTTGTATCTTACATCTTGCATTATCATTTTTCTTCTTATACATAAGCGACGTCCACGCTTCCCTTGCGCCGAACCCCTTTGATCCTGCCGAGGCCAACAGGGCAGACGTTGGAGTCGGTTGTCATTCCAAACAGTAAACAGGAGGCCTGCTGAGGTGCCCGTGTCATGCTGTGAGGACACCGAGGCAGAGACAAACATGATTTGATAGTGTTGCCGTCTGTTTTTTGTATATAAATAAAGATGGCACCATTTACTGGTTGCTATAGAAAAGAAGGCGCTGTGTGGTGACCAAATAACAGAGCAAGCAAGGAAGAAGTGGAAGATGTTTATTTTACTGTCAGGAAGACAAAGTTTGGACAGAATGAGGATTTGAGCCGCGATATTGCACCACAGGTTGTGATGTTTTACAGTGTGGTTATTTTACCGTTTAGTTTATCGACTTCTATAGCGTAACATTCGTGAGAAGAAAAAGCTAATTTACACTCTGTTCTGGACTCTATTACCTTTGTGTCACCAACAAATAAGGAAGTCCTAATCTAAAAGTCGATAGAAGGAAGAGCTCTCAGGATTACAAAGCCAGTGAAAGCTGATTAGAACAGGATGGCACCACTTTCCTATCACATCAGGTGCTAGCCCAGCACAGTGAGGAGCAGTTAAGCATTAGCTTAGCAAAGCGAAACAAACCCAGCAGTCTATTTTCCCCAAAGGAGAGAGTCGAGCTAAGGCAAGCAGAAACACAGTATTTCCAACTCAGTTCGTGGAGTGTGCCGCATAAGTTCCAGGAAGTCATTAAATGGAAAGGTGAGAGAGCATTTAACTGACACATTGTTAAAATGTCGATGGCATGTTTAATCACCGTTTCGTGTGACTGCGATGCCTGAGCACTGACAGATGACAGGAGCCATATGTTTGGCAAATGATTTAAGGAGCTCTCTCTGTGCTATCAGTAGACATTAGAATCAGTCCAATGGTGTCAGCATAATCTCACACACAGTACAGGAGGAGTCAATGCACCGCTCATTCTCTGTGTACAAAAAAACCACTGTCATTTCTAGTTATTTCAGAAGTCTATCTTAATTTAAATTACAATTACATTAAGTAATGATAATCTAATATATCATTGATCACTGCAGATCTTTCAACCTGCTGCCTTCCATCAAGCTGAGAGGCCAAGATGAGCCACAAAGCAGCAGGGATATTTTAACTTGAAGCAGCTCTATTAGGAAGGGTAGGATTCGACTACTTTATTGTGTCTTCTTTCTAAAATGAGAAGGAACAAACAATTCCAATGTGAGGAGACTTTGAATATCGAGGATTTCTAAAGGGAAGAATGTGAAGGAAGGCGATAACCAGAGCGTTGGGGTGTTGAGCTCTAGCTGAACAATACTGAGCATGGTTTAATTAGTCATGAACATTTACTACACAGAAGTAATTTGAATTTGCATCTGAATATCAGATGGATAAGGCTGGCATAGACTAGGGGTGTCAAATATGAGGCCCAGGGGCAAAATCTGGGCATTAGGCGTCTTTGGAGGGCGTAGATTTTGGACTTTTAACTGTGCGTTTTACAACTTTTCCTCCTGATAAAGACCTGCTCCATGGCCATTCATACTACACCAAAGTAATTAAAAATGGTAAATAGCCTGTATTTGTATAGCGCTTTACTAGTCCCTAAGGACCCCAAAGCACTTTACACATCCAGTCATCCACCCACTCACACACTGGTGATGGCAAGCTACATTGTAGCCACAGCCACCCTGGGGCGCACTGACAGAGGCAAGGCTGCCAGACATTGGTGCCACTGGGCCTTCTGACCACCACCAGTAGGCAACGGGTGAAGTGTCTTACCCAAGGACACAACGACCGAGACTGTCCAAGCCGGGGCTCGAACCGGCAATCTTGCGATTACAAGGCAAACTCCCAACTCTTGAGCCACAATCCATATCTATTAAGTAATAGATATGGATTTAAATACTGGTGACGTTCTTGTTTTTTCACAGTATACGATACAAAACATTGTATTTTATTATTTCTGGAAAGTCTGGGCAATGAAATATCAGAACTTTTTCTGTAATTCTGCATATTAGTTTTGACATGCTACCTGCCCATCTAGGCTCCAGGCCCTCACTTTTCACCTTGTTGCAACAGAATGTAATTAGTTTTTAATGATATTTTCTAATTCTCCACCCGCATCACCAAGGACACAGTGTTTCATTTAGTTTTGGTGTGGGAAATCACAGCAGTGAAGGTGACGGTGTTGTCAGGCGCACAGTAGACACCACAGCGCTGCTCACACTCCGCCTTCTCTGGACACCTCACCCCGGCAAAACTCCACCACCTGCACATATGGATTGTGTAAATTAGCAAAGTCTGGAAACAAAGCCGCTGACAGCTCTGACAGCAAAATGAATACACTCCATGCCCTGGTAGTGCAGGCCAAGTTCACAATAACAAAACTCTAATTAATAAATAAATAAAGTTCACATATCATTTTTCCTCACATCTCAGGGTGGCCTGATAGCACTGAGTGTTGCAATCATTCTGGAAAGTTGTAAAGCAGTCACTTTAGTTGCTATAAACATAAATATTTCTGTGACACTCATGCGTAATGCTGCATGATTGATGCACTGGCACAGATGACTATGTGTGGACTGTGATGTATAAATGGAAGATTGCCTGGAGGTGTGCGTACACACGGTTTTATAAATCTGATTATCTTATTTATGCACATTATTTTCAGCATTTCCGCATGTACACTTTTAGTACGGATCTTACGCACAGCTTTACAAATAAGGCTGCTGGTTCTTCCCTGTATGTTCATCGTCAAACTGGAGTTTTGTGCTAATAGTCTTTTTGGATAGTAACTACTTTTTGCCTGGCACACCTCCCATGCAGGTCAAACACACGCAGGTGGGTGTTTGCTTTCCTATTGAGTTGCCTGCACATCCAGTCATGAAAAATTGGGGATTCTTAAAGACTTAATCTTTTCCTAAAACAGTCTGTCTTTTACAGGTGTAACCTCAGAGAGCTTTTTTTTTTTTAATTAATTAAAATAACAGCCAACCCTAGATGTGAGAACAGATCCTCTGACATCAACTTGCACCTGTCGATCCTCAGTGGAAATATTAGGCTACATAATATTTTTCTCTTTGGCCACTTTGTCAGATTAGGGAGTTGTAGAGTCATAGAAATCTTCCCTTTTCATGACTGACAGTCATGACAGACTACATGTTGCTCCCCGATCAGCCAGTCTCGCTGGCTTTTGCAACAATGGCGTGTGTGATACTGGCTGTCTTCTTCATTTCACACTTTTATCTTGCTAAACTCATTCCTCTTTCGTTTTGCCGTTGTTGCATTGGTCCAGCGCTCGGCAGTAGAGAAAGACTCACTGGCCAGTGCTTCTCTTGATCAACCTCGCAGAAGAGAAGGAAATGTCATGTGGAAGACGATATAAAGTGGCCATCAGGGGGCGACTGCAATAAGACTTGTAGTTGTATTGAAGTCTATGGGACAACGGCCCTTGGCTCTGTTTCTCTCCCAGTAAACACATTCCTGATTAATTTATTATCTCATTAGCTTGATTCAGTTCTTTTTTATTTCAGTAATTATTAGAGTCAGAAAGGAGGATTATTCATGCTCATTTGCTAACAATGGCAACAGAGAAACCTTTAGCTTGGGGCTTCGCAGCAGGAATTCACTGACTCGTTTTGTCATGGTTGTGACGTTCTTATTCTAAAATTCTCACGTGCTAGCCTTTCTGTCAGGATATTATGTAGCAACTTAGATGCAGCATTAGTGTTTTTTGTCCATTGTGACCCACTTTGTAAGAAAATATATTTGTAACTCCACCCCTTTTAATTTACAGACCCTGTGTCTGGATATAACTGAGTTTACTTTGTATGGTCTGAACAAGCATACAGTGTGGAGGGGCTTTTCTCTAACAATCCAGTCATGTTGTAAAATTCTGATATAACTTTAAAATCAAAGTATTCTAATCTTGCCAGACACCTGCACACAAGCGGACAAAAATAAAGAGCCACAACTTGTGGAATGAATAGGTGCGCACAGCTGAGACAGAGCATTCTGGATTGCACACAATATTTTAACAGCACCAATTAAACCTCTGCTCTGTGAGAGAGCACACTTGTTGGCCACAAACACACAGGTGAGCAGATTCATTGTGAGGCAGAGGTCCCTCGTGACACAATGCTACTGGCTCCAAAATATCCAGTTTGCACTGGACGTACTCCAAATGTGACTTAGCACTCAGATGTTTAGGATATAAATTTCCTTCCTCATGTGCTGCACTGATGTCAATCAGATGAAGAACTTGCAATTAATCACTGCAAGTAAGAGAATGGTCACTTAGATCACATGTGTTTTTAGGCTCTTTGAAAAGGACAGCGATGCTTGGCTTTTTAAAGCATATATGCTGATATCTTAGTGTAGCGATTGGAGAGTTTTTCTACAGGTTGTGTGCTTCGCGGCAAACACTCACGGTATTACTGTAAAGTTTCTTATTCAACGCTAACTTGCAATACTTATTTACAGTAAAAAGTGGAAAAGTGTGTTTATGTGCAAGGACTGGTGTGTGTGTGTGTGTGTGTGTGTGTGTGTACAGTTTGTGTGCAATGCAGTACAGACTCAGCAGCTCTGTAAGGTTAATAACAGTTTCCCCTAGAAGGTTCCTCTCTTCTTCTTTCTGCTTCGCACCTCTTCCAATCAATTGCTTTAAAACTAGGAAAAAATTCTATCATCTATTGATGCAGTCCTCCTCTGCTCTCTCCCTCACCCTCCAGTGCCTCTCACAAAATAAAATTGTGTGGTATCTCCTCTTTGTGACCCTTCATTTGGCAGACAAATGGGAAGAAATGTAAGCTTGTCCCTCTCTCCCCTGCTGTTTTGTTCTATTTTCTAATGTCAGTCTTTTTCTCCTCAAACCTTTACCCTTGTACAGATACTAAAGGTTTTTATTGATCTCCCATGAACCCCTTCTGACTTCAGCCTGATCCTTAAAGCTAAGCCTTTTCATGAAACACTGCACATTTAGTGTCCCACACACTCCAAGGTCACTGGAATTGTGTAGGGAGAAAGGCAGAGGAGTTTTTGTAGAGGCTGTTCACAGTTTTTTTTTTTAAATATTAAAGGTGCCCTGTACAGTTTTCTTGTAAACAAAAAAGAAAGTTTCTACTTACGGTCAGTATTACCAAATGCTTCTGTTCTGGAAGTTTAATAATGGTATGCATCATGGATTCCAAAATCAGTGATTTCAAGCGAAGATACTTTTTGAATTTGATGCATATTTTGGATTTGTTTAATACATTTAAGAAGTATTCAGTCTCCAAACGATGTTCATAGAGTTCAGCAAAAATTTGGCCTTCTCCTTTTGCACACAGACACACAAGTTTGCAAAACTCGTTCTGAGGCATCACGTGCCTCTGTAAATGTTTTAAAGAGCTGAGGTGAAGTGACTGTGCAGGAAGGACGGTGCAGTAGGAATCTTTCTACGCGAACATGCAAACCAGAGGCCTGACGGATCAAGCACTGCTTGGAGTAGAGTGCAGCTCTCCAGCTGTCTGTGAAGGTTCTCAGTCATCCAGGTCATCGTAGTCAAAGGAGTTTGCAAAGAAAAGCGTCTGGACTTCTTTAAGTTGCTTGAAGACGTTTCACCTCTCATCCGAGAAGCTTCTTCAGTTCTCTCCAGCTCTAGAGCAGCAAAATACTGCCAGACTTAAATATTCCCACTACCTCCTGCTTGTCTCCTGTCATATAGTACCACATTCTGTTTACTACCACAAATCTAAAACTGAATTCATCAGCAAAAGGAACTTTTTTTTCCAGTCATCCACTGTGAAGTGCTGATTTGCGTTCTCTCCTGAGAAGTGGTTTAGACGCACTCCTCATCCTCTGGGACCACAGCGTTGTTTTGACAGGATTTTTACTTGTTAGAGTTTTTGTCTCTTGATTTAGCTAATTACATATCTGTGGTAAAGTTGCTGTAGCATCTCTCTACAAAGCAGATATAGAGAGTTACACTTCTGGATACAAGTGATTTCCATAAAACATGTTAGAGTGCCGTGCACTGACTCCCGTAGGAACCTTGTGTCATGCTGTGATTTGATGCTGAGAAATCCCTTCTTTGCTGAGAACAACAATTTGACTTCTGACATGTTGAGGGGCCCACTATCTCCATGCTGCTTAGTAAGCAATGTTTGACTGGAAAGGTGAAGACACACATATTTATACCAGGTAAACAATGGCTGCTACTTGATTTATATGGAAAAGCCTCTCAGTTTTTATCCAAAAGATACTTCAGTGGACGAGATACAACTCAAGGGAATCTGACTTTTTATTTGGTTTGCTCCACTGATGAGATTACACTTTACTGCTGACATAGAATCAGTGTACCAACCTTAATAGTTCCTCTTTTTTATGTTTGTTTCCATTGTTTCCTTTATTTCCACACCGAAAATATGACAGATTTTCTATGTGGTTCAAGACATTTTGACTTCACACGTTTTCTTCCTCATGAAATCTCCGTAGCCGATTCATTAATATTTATTAATTTAAGTGGTGATTTTTTTTTTTTCATAAGTGTTTTTAAAGATTCAGAGCTGGAAGCAAGATACAAGAAGTGTGGCCTTGTAGGTCAGCAACAAAAGCCAGTGGGATTTGTGTGTAGCCTTTTGATTTAATGCAGAAATAAGCAATTTTTTTTAAGTTAATGATATTTACGGGTTTTCTTCAGCAAGAAAATCTCAGCACACTGAAACTTTTAGGATTTTTGAAGTACAAAGGCAGTTGGAAAAAGTACAACATTAACATAGAGCTATACGAGGTACAACATATTTGGTACGTATGCCCCAGTCAGGCACGACATTTAACCACCTGCCTAACATTCCCAGCAGAACATTTCCCAAAGCATCTTCCATTGTTCCACGATGCAGTTCTAATGCTCACCTGCCCATTGTTGGCACTTTCAGTGGTGGACGGGGGTCAGCATGGGCACCCTGACCGGTCTGCAGCCCCATATGCAACAATCTGTGATTCACTGTAAATTCTGACACCTGTCTATCAGAACTTTTCTGCAATTTGATCTGTGATCATTAGCCTCCCCATGACCCTTTTGCTGTTTCATTGTTCCTTCCTTGGACTTTTGATAGATATTGACCACTGCATGCTGGGAAAACCCAGCAGTGCTGCAGTCAAATCTAACACATCTGTTTGAACAACGTTGTTCACTTGTTCCCTGATATATCCCACCTACCAACAGTATTCACTTCACCTGTCAGCGGTCATAATGTTATGCCTGATTGGTGTATATGTACATGTCATTGTCACTACCATTAAGCTTGTGTGTTTAGCTTGATCATGTTGAAAGCCCATGACAACGTCTATAGTCTATTGTTAGATGTCTTCTCCGAGACATGAAAAGCTTAGAAATTCACACTTATGTCACAATGTAAAAGAAAACATGAACAAATGTGTTTATTTCAGGCATCTAACCAAATAACAGATGGTGGAAAAGTGTGTAAACACTCATTGTCGGGTTTAGGATTTGCGCATGAAGCACTCTTTTGAATGTATGTTTGTCTTTGTAGAGTCTTCCTACTCCACGTTTCTACTCTTCCAGTCATTGCGTTGAGGTTTTACCAAACTTGGTCAGACAATGGCCCTACATCATAAACAACCCCTGTTGTTTCTGATAGTGTATCAGTTTGAAATATTCATTGGCCATTCTCTCACTCTATCTCACATCTGTCCTCAGGGGAAGAAATCACTAATGATCCCCTTTTTTCAGCCCAGTTCACTGCACTGTAATACTGCTTTCAGCTCCCGGTGCTACAGTAAACAACCATACACCATTTGTCCCAACATCACCTACACGAAGCCTCAGAATCAGGCTGATGGATGTTGATGATTCTAATGAAAATTCATCCCTACTTGGTTTATTTTGTATCCATTATGTGAAAAGTCATTTTTTTAAATTAATATTATTATGGCATTATTCCTGATGCTGATGGTGTTCTCATAGTAGTTTGTATTTTTAGAAAAGTGTGACATCTGTGAGGATGATGGATTCTTTTACTCTGGTTTATATCTATTAGTGAGTTTCACCAGTTGAGGGGTTAAGGCAAGGATGGCAAACTCATTGTGAATCGTGGGGCGCACAGAGGCTACTTTGATCTGATTTAAATGAAACTACTTGTTCCCTTGCTCCGACTGAATTATGAAATAAACTTTTTTTTTTTTGTAGATTAAAAAAATGCCCATTTTATTTAAATTATTTTGGTGTAGTATGAATATGAATTGACAGCAGGGGGAAAGCTGCGTGACCTAAAAAAATTTAAAAATCTGTGCACTTCTTCACATTTTCAAGACATTTTCAGTGGGCCAGATTAGAGCCTTTGCCTGTCCGATTCTGGCCCCCGGGCCTCATGTTTGACACCCCTGGGTTATTGGATCGTAACATTCGAAGCAGCTTTCCAAAGCGCATTACTCGATACTGCCTATCTAACTGATACTAATTCTATGCATAAGGGCTTTGACCAAATCACCAGTGTGAACGCCTAATACAGTACTCACGATTATAACGATGTGAATTATTCAGTGATCATTGAACTATATAAAATATCAGTCAAACAAGAGTGTAAGAGTTACTTTCCCCTCACACATCGGAGCGTCTGCTGCTCTGACCTCAGAGAGTCTTGACAATACCGACTCCCATCAAAAATGTATTTTATTGATCCAAACCTTGTGTCACGAAAGTATCAGTGTCAGCTTGATGGTTAGACTCCATGTGTTCTGGGACTGCAGTTGCCCCATGACGTGCACCTCTTCTTATAAAACCCTCTCACATGGGTGTTCATATGGAGCTGCGCTTTCATCCCCCCTGCAGTCCTCGGAGGGCCTGCGTGCGCTCTGGCACTGTGCGTTTTAGCAGATCACTTTGTGCAGCAGCTCGAGTTACACGGAGCTTCGGAGTGCTCATGAGTATCTCTTTCACAGCTGTATTGTTGAACAGCTCAGTAAGCTCAGTGTGTTTGAAGGGGCTTTACACAGATTCAGTGGGAAAGCCATGAAGAAGGATTCGCTGACACACAAACACATTTGCAACAGTACGCCTTCCCACAGTCCTACCACTGAGAGGTCCACAGTTGGAGGTGTTGTGGTACAGAATGGGGGAGCTGCGTGATGCTCAAAGCATCAGTGCATCCTCCACCTCACTATCATCCTCCTCTCCGGTTTTTCAGCTGTTTTTTTTTCTTTGTAGATCTGTCTCTCGGCATCACTTTCTGCACTGTCTTCACAGAAATCTCATCTCGCTTAAACACACCCACACGCACACAGACGCTCTCTTGTGTACATGTACACAATCACAAGCAGATATTCAAATAGGTCCAGACGCACACTTACATATGCAGACACACATTATTCAGCTAATGTCTGTGTCTGTGAGAGCCTCTGGTTAATAACTGTTTGTTCTCCTTTGCAGATGCTGGCTCAGGATCAGGAGACGATGGTAAGATTACTCACCTCTTCCTCCTCCACCTCCTCTAACTCCTCACATACTGCTTTTTAATATGCTGCTCTATACCCGCTGTGTTCCACAGCACTGTATTTATTACTGAGTATGAGGGGCTGACTTCAATGTATTTTAATTTCATAATATGATAAACCAATTAAAAACATGTTCTCTTAATATCATTAGCTTCACTTATTATTTTATTCACGCTAACGTTTAATGTAATTGAATTCATGTACTAAAGCAAAACTTTATTTATGAAGAATATTTCATACCAGACAGTTTGCTACACAAATGCACTAGTATCAAGACTGTAGCATGAGTATATACATAGATTAAATTAATAGAGAGATAAAACCAAGTGAATTAATAACATCTAAATGAAACAGTCAACTGGTCCGGGACCAGCTGACTGATTATGCAAATACTTATACACACACACACACACACACTCACAGCAACATGCTCACATGTTATTGGCATGGAAATGCTTCGCTGTGAGTGACGACACCGTTCACTAAAATGGACTGGAGGGAGGCAATCACCAAAACATGGACAACAAGAAACCTAAACACCTGAATAACGCTCACACAGCTGAACACAGACATTTTAAAGAAGCTAACAAAGGCAAAGTGGCTAGCAGGTCACTATCAGCTCATATCTATCAAAATCCTTATGAAACTTCTGTCAGCGATGAAAACCAAACCAAAAAAAGCAACTGTAATATGTAAACATCCTTAAAAGGCACCAAATTAATAAAATAGTAAATAAAAATAAAATGGGCTGGTTCAAAGAGCTTGTCAGAGAGATCCTACATGTAAACATGCAGGGACTATAGTGTTTTATTAATAAACTCTTTGTTAATAATTGTTTCTTGGGAAACAATTATGGGATATTATAAATGACCATCAATTATTCAATAACTTTCAGCAAACAGGGTCACTTCTGCTGATAAACTTAAAAAGGATTAAGAGCTAACTTTGAGCTGCCTCTAGCTTTATGTAGTGTTTTAGGCTCTTTTAGCTCATTGTTTTGGATTGATGGCTTTGATTTGCACTCCACCTGCTCATCCCTATTTATTTATTTATTTATTTATTTAATGCAACAAGTGGACAAAACAAGTGAGCATGGAGTCATTTTATTTATTTTTATTTTTAACATGCAGAGTAAACTTTTACTGGTTATTCATTTTAATCAAATAGCCAATCATGTATGGGAAACTGTGAGTTTACATAACGTGATGGGTGCTAACAAACACACATAAAGATGAAGGAAGTGATGTTGCCAGCATGTGTTTTTTCTTTTGTCCTTTTGTCAAAACTAGACTTTTGTGAACAGGCTGTTCTCACAGCTGCAGTAAAAGATCATGTGACTGCAGCAGAAAATACATTTAAAAAACAGAACAATTGGTATTGTAACTGATTTTCAATCACAACTGATTTTTTCAAGTCTCAGCCAGACAAAAATTTGCATAATGTTCTAAAAAACAGGGAATTATTTGAAAAATTGAAAGTGTTTTTTTAAGCAAAAGCCCAGAAATTACACAATTCACATTTCTAATCTCACGCTGATTCATTTGACTACTTTTTTTGTGCAAATTCGACAATGAAAGGCAAGATTTGCAGAGACGGCATGCTGGAGAAAGTCCTCATTTAGCTTTGCGTGCCTGTCTTCACAAAGCCGAGTGAAAGGGCGAAATGGTGGCCTGGGCAGCATTGCAGCTGACAAACAGTGGAGCTTGGGGAAAGAGTGACAAGTGTGTGAGAGTTGATTGCAATAAGATTGAGATGAGCTTATAGCCATGAGTGACTTTTTTTATGAATAACTTTTGTGTAACTAATCACATAAACCCCCATCGTATTAATAACGTGTCTTTGAGCTAAGACTCTAATTTGTTGCTTAATTGACTAACAAGATTCAACTCTAACATCAGCGCAGACAGTAGTCAGGCTCGTCTGTCAAAACACGTTTGTACCCATGCATATATTTACACTCCCCACTCTGCATCCTCTCTATCCTCCCGTGTGTTTGCCCATGCAGTTACTTCATTAACTCCAATGCATGGAGCTTTCCCAAGCATATATGAGAAGGAGAGAGAGATTGAAAAAGAGATTAGTGCCCCCCAAAAAGACGGCAGATAGACGGATGAACAAGCGGAAATGAAACTGGTGCTAGGTCAACCAGAGAGAGAAAGCGAGAGAGGGAAAGACAGATAGAGAGGAAAGAGAGGGGGATGGGAGATGGGGGTGGACAAAGAAATGGCCTGGGGAAAGTCGCAAAATAGATAACAGAGCAGAGGAAACAGACGGTGAGTGGTGTAGAGATTGAGGGACAGAAGGAGGACAGACAGCCCTAAGAAGCAGGAGGAAGGAGGAGCAAAATGAAACATACATTTTTATATATGTCCCGTGAACACAATGTGCTTACACTTGCATGGGATTAAAGGAAAAAATGGCATGGCCAGTACCATCGTGATTTGTTTGTAATGCCATGCATGCTCGGTCTATCTCTGAGCTCCGATGTATAGACGATCACACTTCCTCGGGCTGTTTTTCGGCATTTCATTGCAAGACACCACCATAAAATCTGCAGTGAAAGAAAGCAGTCACAGGGTTTCTTTTCCCTTAATGCTCTCTGTGCCTTACAAGAACCAAAATAGCACGGAGTTCAATAACAAAACCGAGAATTTTTAGAGTCCTATAACGTGAAGAACTCTGAAAAGATGCATTTAAGCGGGAATTGGAAGGAATAGCTTATGTTAGTTTGCTCTAATTTACAGAACCATTGTTCCACCCAAACCCAGCGCTTGTTTACAGTAGTACATATATTATTTCTAGCCATAAAAGTCAGTTTAAAGGTGGGAAATGTTTTAGTTCACACACCATTTACAGACCAATTTGATCAAGCTGGTTGGACCAGTAAACCACTGCATAATAATCCATAAAGAAAAGTGTTTGAGTGCAAATTAGCACTTTCTAACATTCATTCACCTTTAATGAACCGTTTAATTACAAAACAGACTAACAGCATGAGATGTCTCAAGAAAAAGTGCAGTTTCAACAACATGTTCTAGTTTTCCCAGCCAGCCTGCTGTCATTACTAAGACTCTTTGTAAAGAGAGTGGCTCTTTGGCTTCAGCACCTTATTGCTGCGCAGTATGGCAGGAATGGGTAATGTCTTTTTCAGTAAGAGGCTCTAACCTGACAGCAATTCAGAACTCTGGCTCAGGTTAAATTTACAGTTGAGGCAACCACTCAGATCCACTAATGCATTCTTACACAACACAAAGCCTCCTGGTGCAAAACACAGTGCAAAATCCCCCAAAAGTAATGCTCTCCTTCTGTGAGTTTTTAGACTTTTCAATGAGCCAAATTGGACCCCTTGCTGGTCCAGGTTCTAGCCTGCAGGTCATTTGTTTGACACCTCTGTTGACTAACGTTAGCCTGGAGTTATGCTACAGGGCTTTAATCCGTTTTTCAAAAGCATTTCTCTTGCAGTGCCATCAGAGACACACAGTGTTTGACAATTATATTGTCTGCATGAAAAATAACAGCCAGATCCTCCGACTTCTGGATTTTACTTATTTATTTACACATCCATTAAGCGGCGAGTCTGCCGACTTCTTTTACCTCATTCGGTAAGTGCATGTTTAAAATTCATTTTACTTGTGGTAAAATCAGTCTGCTTGAAAACATTAAAAGGTCAGCGAGTCGAGTTTCCAACCAACACATCATGCAAATAATTTGTTAGACAGTTATTTATGTTAGTCTAAAAATGAAAAAAAAAAAATCTTACCGATGCTGCGTGACATCTGAATAACAAAAAAAAGACTGATTTGTTGCAGTTGCAGTCACAGGAGATATGTACAAAGTGTTCTCCATCAGTGACACTTTATATTTATTTGCACTGGTCGGCGTCATCATCATGCAGGTTTAACGTAGCGAGAGGTGAATATTTTAACCCAGATTAAGACCTTTTTTATAACTAACCAGGTTGTTTTTGGTGCCTATAGCAAACCGAGCAGTGAGTGGAAGCTAAACAAACAGCAGTGTTCTGGCTGAGCAAACTCTAACTGTGGCCGAAATGACACCTACTGACTATCTGCAGCTTTAAGCCAAAGAGCAGTGCTGTGATAGCAACACACTGATGCAACAAATAATGGTACAGCAGACTGCATAGTTTACTTATTTTACACATGTTTTATCTAAAGTTTAAGTATCATAAAACAGAAAAATAATACTCCACATGCTTCATGTGTCCTTCAAAATAGTTCCCCAACAGGACATCACTCCATAAAATAGCGTGACATACAGACTGCTACAGCGGGCTTAAAAAAGCTAATAAAAAAATCTGATAAAATTTGTGTGTCGTCATGAATAAAAGTATCCCAGCCAAACCTACAGGAATGATTAGTGTAGCGTCAGACGATCAAAAGGTGAAAGGTTTAGAGTCATCGTTCACATATTTCTTTAAGTGAGACAGATTTTCTCTGAATATCCCCATGAAAGCTCATTATAAATGTTCACCTTCCAAGACCCCTGGGCGGTTTAAAGTAGAAGCCTGAGAATTGTCCTCACTCTCAAAATGTCAGATAAATCTGACGAATCGATCATTCAGGAGGAAAAGAGACAATTAAGAAAAAATAGCTCAAGGGTGGAGAGGGTATTTGCGCAGTAGAGGAGGAAGAAGGGAAAGAAGAGGGCAAGGACAGGAGGAGGAGAAACACAAACACACCCTATAAAGATAGAATCATAGCGGAGGTCACAATAGATGGAGAGATACAGTAGGAGAGATGGAGGGGAGGAGGGAGGGAGGAGCGGCAGGATCTGCCAGAGGTGGAAGAAGATGCTGGTGTTTTATGAGCAGGGGAGAAGGTTAAAGCAAGCGGTTGTAAAAGACGGCTTGGACTTGTAAGAAGTCAGCAGTAGAGAGCCATCTCAGTGAAAATCAAATATATTTTAATGGCCGATGATAAATCTACACACATAAAACTTGGGTCAGCCAGGAAGTTGCCAGTTTCAGTGGCAATGTGGTGGATGAGTGTGTGTTTGTGTGTGCGTAGAATGCAGACCAGCGGCAGTGCAGGCGCGGGTGCATTCATGCTCGTCAGTGTGTGTTCTCCTTTGTGTTTGCTGTTTTTTATCTGATAAGTACACAAGTCAACTGTGCAGGGAGATGCCCTCTGGGCACGAGTCGAGTCACATGGCCCCTTTAGTCAGAATCAGACATTTGTCTAAATCAAATTGCGCAGTGGAGAAATTGAATTGCGCTCACATGATCATGCAAGAACAAAGACAGAGCAAAGCCTTGAGCCTGAAAGATTTCGAGGTATCTCAACAGTCCAAGTATATTTTTAAAGAAGACAGACAATTTCGCACTGCTGGCAGATGATCATTTGTTAGAATGCCAAACTGTAAGAGAGATAAAACCTACTCTTGCATGATATCACCTCGAAAAAATGAGCTGAAGTGTTGTAAAAGGGGAAAAAAATACAGTCCTTATTTTTAGAACTGAAGCAGCACCACCTCTTGGATGTCAGTCCACCGCTTTTGTCCACACAGAAATATCTCCACAAGATTTGGATGGGTTGGCATGAAATTTCTTGCACGCAGCAGCTGATCACGAAATACCATTAGAAGTATTGACAGCTTCAGCAGTGGAGGTGGAGCGAGAGGTGGATTCTGAGATCAGGTTTGTCGGAGGGTGTCTATTCCAAAGTGATTTTGGTTTTTTTGTGGATGATCAAATGTGTCTGGTGGGCAGGTGCAGTAAAACATGCTCTCTGTCAGGAGGTGGGAGCAAGGAATTGACAAAGATGGTACTTTTCTTCTCTTAAAGGTTGAGAGGCAGTAATGCTCAGCAACAACCAGGAATGTAACAAATAGAAAATATCTATCTGCCATTTTGCATGCAGGTCATAAATCTTATACTGGACCCAGGATAAGTCCTTCAGTTCTTCTTCTGTCTCAAACAAACAGTTTTAGTACTTCTCCCTTTAAGCCACCTGTATTCTGATTAGCCACCCCCTGTAAAAGATGGTTTTAGTGTAATATGGGCGGAGCCATGTGCCCGAGATGGTCATTTTAGGAATTCCCCTGTCAATAACATCCTCCAGAAACAGGAGTACAAAAAATGTCCAGAATGACTCATGAAGAAAATGTATTTCCTATTTATTACCTGTCACATTATTTGAAACTGTGGCCATTTTAATATAATTGTCCACCGCAATTGTTTTTACATAAAATAAGAAAAATCACAAGTTCCTTTTGATGCATTTTATAAAAAACTCTTTAATTTATTGTGGACTAACAAGCAAAGCTTTGACAGACTGAACTGGTATGAAAGCAGCCTGCAGGCACAATGAGTAGCAACCAGCTTATGTTATATGTTGGTGTTGGTCATTGCTATGACAGATGCCAGGTGTTAGTATTAGAGATGGACCGATCCGATATTACGTATCGGTATCGGTCCGATACTGACCTAAATTACTGGATCAGATATCGGTGAGAAATTAAAAATATAATCCGATCCATTAAATATAAAAAAAAAAAAACCCACCTCACAAAACTTGCCACACAGCTTAACTCGGCTCATAACCGTAGCATGTCGGAGCAGTGTGCTTCATGTGATAGAGCGGCTGTGTGTATTTGTAGCCTCTCTACCAAACCAGCATTTCATCTCCGAGGAAGTTATCCCAGAGAGAAGTAAAGCAAATGTGTAAGTTCATCTCTGAATGTTTGTAAAGCATTCCCATGTTAAGTTTAACAACCGATACATGGAGCGACTGCCTCTCTCCCCCTCACCTTCCTGCGGCTACTTCAATCGTGAAACTGCTTAATGATCAGCTGATCGGCTTTTCTGTCGCGAGTCCGTCTCTCTTCTTTGTTTTTGGCCCACTTTGCACCAGAAAGAGGAAACCAGCGGCTGAACAACAGCAGCACCTTTAAGCTTGATAAGCTGTTGTTAGAATTTATTTAATATTACTTTCTACACCAGGATCCTTTTCTACGTAGCTGACAGACGGCTGGTAACTGTGCAGGGGCGGATATAGCAAAGTTTAGCCAGGGGGGCCGATAGGGCATTAACAGGGAAAAGGGGGCACAAAGACATACTTTTCTTTCTTATTCTCATTTAAAATGTCTAGCTTTTAATAAATAATTATCTGAATCTTACACCCAAAGTTTTAATCTGATGTAAAATGTATAGAAGTCCATTACTGTATATAGTAACTGTTAAGTCTAATATACCCTAGTAAGCTATAGTACTTTTTCCTTTGGGAAGGTACCATCTGTGCAGTCTGCAATTCTGTTGAAGAAAGATGTTGAATCTATTTAATTATTCTTGAAAAATAATTTAATTCTGTGCATTTTTTTCACACTGCATCAAATTAATGTTGATTACATCGATTAAGCATCATGAGGTGGAGGGTGGGGGTGGTTCCCTATTTTTTTTTGCTGGGAGTTTGCAACCCTATTAGTTAGGTTGCTTAATATTTCTGCTAAGTACTCTTTAAAATACCAGAATAGGGAGGATGGAGCAGGTTTAAGTTTATTAGATTGATCAGTGTTGCTGAACTATAAAATATTTTTGGTGCAGTGTATTTTTTACATACAGGTATAACAGAATAGCTTTAGTGTTGTTGTTTATTTAAACTTGAGTATGAACTTATACAAAATGCAGCAAGATATGAAAAAAAAAACAGTTTTATTGATTAAAAAATACACTATATCGGATTCATATCGGTATCGGCAGATATCCAAATTTATGATATCGGTATTGGTATCAGACGTAAAAAAAGTGGTATCGTGCCATCTCTAGTTAGTATACAACCAATAGTAGTAAAATTCCAGTATATGATCATTGTGACTTAAACACTATAAGATGCAGTGGATTCTGTTGCACAAACTTGAGTGTCTCTCTTTGCGGTGCTGAGATAAGTTTGATATGCTGATGTGACTGGCATGCAGCGTAAATGCAAACTATCTCCATGTTTGAAGTTTAATGTTTTTTATTCCACAAATTGCAACAAACCTGTCATTGGCCAGCATCTGTTGCACCGAACGAACTGTAGAAAAGCACGTCCTGTCACAGTATCAGCACTGATGGCTCTGACTCAGCTTCAAAGACTCAGTGCTCAATACAGTATCTTTGCAAACTGGGCTTCAACACTGCAATCCAGTCACTGCAAAACACCACAAGAAATCCAGCCATTGTGCAGTAAAAACACATTGAAATTAGGGTTATTTGCTTGCATAATATTTCTTAACATTGTCATGAATCAATTTCTGAGACGCACAAAACATTTTTTCTGATCTCTTCAGTTTATGAAAAACAGAAGTCATCTAATGCATCTTTATACAGGGAACTAATTAATGTGCAATGCTACTTTGCCAACCGGTGACTTTAATTATTCACTGCCTTTTTAAAAGACCCGAAAGTACGTTAGGTCTATGCTTCGCTGTGGCTTCTCCAATCCAATATTAAACAGTGAATTTTTGAAAAGTGTTCTAGTAGAGATAAAATAGTCCTCAGCTGGACCAGCAAGAATACTGGTTAGGAGTCAGCTGGACTCTGCTGCCTCGAGCCGCTAAGTCAAAGATTTAAGCGCTGTCATGCTCTGTGAGCCACCGGCATTGTAGTGACCTAATTTCACCGCAGTTTCGAGGGTAACTCTTATCTGAATTAAGTGCTTTGTCAAGGTCAAAACAGTGTCCCATAACTTATCAGAGCCTGTTTTTTTCCAGTTTGAATAGTAAAAAATGACTCCATTATAAGTCCTTAACAGCAGGGAGAGAGCATCAGGGCTGTCAACGCTGTAATTACCAGTATTTATGGGGCATTCTTCGAAGTGTCTCTCCTGCTTTTTTTCACCTACCTGCTTCTTTTGTGTGTCACTCTAATTATTTCCTGAGCTTTGTTTAGGCTCACACTTTAGAAGCACTTGTTCTGGCGGTATTTTAGTAAACTCAGACTAAAACGAACTGAAATAAAATGAAGACAAAAACTGAGATGATAGTGTATACTTTCAGTTCTAATAGAAAATACACTGAATGGCAGGTCTGTGTTTTGTAGTCTTTGTCAATTTAGCCAAATTGCTCAGTACAGCAAGGGCTTTTGGTGCGCGTACTCAGCAAAAATCAGTGGAAGATGACTGTTTTTGTGAGCTGAAATCGAAACGTTAACCATAAAAGCAGAATTTGAAGTACAATGCTGATATACTGAAGTTCGATTTGTATTTCTCTCTCCATAAGAACATGTGCCGAGCCTTGTCTCCACTCTTTGTGTAAAATGTATTTTTCTGAGTGTTGACTAATGAAAAGATAAACACTGCACTTGACGTAATTGAAATACAATAGCCTTATTGGGGTAATTAATCTAATGATCAAACCCAAAACACTATGGATTTGCAAGCACTTCATTAATTTGAATTAAGGGCGAGGCTCCACTATAGTGCAATTATGAATTCAATATCAATTGATCTTCCTTAGCCGCTATGCAGCAGTGCACAGAAATGGCAACTCGAGCTGGGACCTCACACGTTTTACAGTTTATCAAGCCTCCAAATATTTTGCAGCAACATATCTTATCAACATGCATGCAGGGCTTCTTAAAGTAGCTACAGCACACTCCATTAGGAGAAATGAAGAAGAATGTCTGCTCTGCCGATGTTGTCACTTTTCTCCATGTTGAAGCACACGACCAGAGGATGACCTCATTTAGAAAACACAAGAATAGAACCAAATGAATCGGCGAGCAGCGGAGGTAAAGCCACCGGCTGACCTGCGGTTCCCCTGGTGATTGTTACATCCATTCCCGCTTCAGCAGCCTCCACAGTGACCAACCGCTGCCCCAGTCACATTGCTATTGCTATGGTAACCAAGTTAGAGGTTTAGGGAAGTGAGTAATCTAATCTTCCCACTTTGTGGTGTAGCGATAAGGCTCGCCACCGTTAGCCCACCCGTGTGTGTGTGTCTGTGTATGTGTGTCCTATTCAGTTATTCTGTGCTGCACAGCTTACATGCACAGACTCACACACAGAACCAATATGTTCCACCCTAATAGGCAGGTGAAAGCCAAGGGGCAGATAGGCATCCAGCCTTGTTGAAAAGTCTGACCCTCACTCAAGCTGACATTAAGTGGCACTCATTTATTATGAACCTTGACTATAAACAGGGGAGGTTTTGTTTCACTATTTTCACACCCTGGACATGTCACCAGTCCTTTACATTTATATCTATAGACAGTTTATAATGTAAAGAGACCCGTTAACTTAACACACCGTTGTCTGGTTTGGTGGTGGAAGCCAAAGGAACCGCAGGAAATCCATGCAGGCACATGGAGGGCATGAAGACTCCACACAAAGACAGCACAGTCGACCAGAAAGGCATACTGATATTTTTTTTTCTGCTGTGGAGACAGTGCTAACCACTGCACTGCAGTGCCACCATAAAGAAAAAAGGAAAATAATGGCACAAGATACCATTCGAAGGAAAAAAAAATCTCTCTTTCGTCTGAAATTGACACAAATGTGTGATTTAAGAAGCCCAAAGCTTAAACCTGAACCCTGTGCTATCAGAAAATGTGTTTTTTGGCATTTGAAAAATGTTTTTTGGGGGACAAACAATTTTATTAGGATTTAGTTTTAAGGTTAGCATTTCTTTTCTCAGTGAGGACTCATTTCTTCCAGTGTTAAAGTGCTCTCTATTAATCCACCGAGATCATCTCCACAGGGACAGCAGTTTAGGAAAACATGCCCACACCTCCCTCTTCTTAACCATCTCCTTTGGGTGGAGGTGGCTGGGGAGGAGGTGTTTCGGGTGTCCTGATGAGATGCCATAACCTCACCTCTAAGCCCCTCCCGATCACTAAGCTCCTCTCCCTGAATTTAAAGCTGGTCAAAGACCACCTTCAAAAGAAGCTAATTTCTGCTGCTTGTATCTGCACTCTCATTCTTTTCATCAGCTCCTGAACACAGGTGAGGGTTTTCGCTGCGCTTGTGTGGGTTTCATTTAGGTATTCTGGCTTCCTCCCACAGTCCCACATGTCATGCATGTTAGGATAACTGCTGGTCCTAAATTGGTCATTACACTTTGAGCACCTAACTACCTCACATCCATGACCAGAGTGCTGTATGAGTGGTCAGTAAAACTAGAAAAGTGTTATATATAAATGCCAATCCATTTCTGTTACTGCCGTACCGTCTGTCAGTGTCTCGCTTCACTCTCCGCTCAGTGATGAACGAGACCCTGAGATATTTGAACTCCCACACTTGAGTAACTCGAAGAGAGCAATCCACCCTTTCGGACTCAAACTTGGATGTGCTAATTCTCATCCCTGCAAACTGCTCCATAGTGAGGTGGAGGCTAAAGTGGTGTGTGTGTTTTTGTGTGTATGCATACAAGCAAAAGAAAACAGATTACAAAACCATGTTTTAGAGAACAAAGAAATCTCAAGTTAAAGTCATCCTCCTAAAAGAGGCAAATCTAAAACATTATCTTTTTGTCATGGAGTATTTTTGCTTCACTCTGCAAGATTGAATCAGCGTCATCACGCCACAGCCGCTTGCAGTGGATAACGAAATCAAATTTTCCTCCGCACTCTAATTTATAAATGAGGAAATATTCTTTTTCCCTAGATCTGTATCATATTTGGACCTTGAAGAGACATTTGCCCAGAACTGGGCCTTTCCAGAAGAAAACAACGCGCTCATTGTTACTGCAGCAGATCATCACTAATCTGTGGTGACTGCTCTGGTGTGTTGAGGGTGAATTAGAAATAGCAAAGTGGTTCTTGACCAGTCTAAATATAAGAAAATTACAACTTTGTGTATAGAATACTGTTTGTTGTTTTCTGAGATTACAACCTCACATCATTCATTATTTAAACCACAACAGCCCCAAAAAGCCACTCTAGTTAAATGTCTGAAACATTTTATGGTAATAAAGAGCTGCATATAAACTGCATAAACTGACCATCTCCACACTGACTGTGACTAATAGTAGTTAAAGTACAACTCTCATGAAAGCACAGCGAGTGAGGTGATAGAACAGGGGTAGGGGAAGAGAGCACTTAAAAAAACGTTTTTTCCTTAAAAGCCGAGGTAGACGCGAACATTTCCACAGCTGTGAACAGTGACCACAGGAAAACTCCAAACACGAGATCGATAACAAACTGAAACATTGAAATTCAATTCCAGATTTAACCCTGTGAAGTATCACTTGACTGTTTTCTTCAGAGTCTGGGTGGTGTACTGTGAATAAATAGGCTACAACAATTTGTGTGTGATACTATGATGCCGAGGCGTGCTACTTCCATAGACAAAGTAATGTGTTCACTTGTAGGTAAGTCTCTTTGTATGACCGTATGGGCATAATATAGTTTATTCAAGTCAATGATGGTAAAACAAAGTTAAAAGGTTTTGGACGGCAGCCCCATTTCTTACAGTCCACAGCACATGAAAATGAGTGGCATTTGATTTTTTTTTTTTTTCACAGTGTACATGAAGATAGTCCCTGTGTTGAAAGAGATCTATTCTCCGGTCTCACAGAGCATACGTTCAGGCAGAGCACACAAGAAAGGCTGGGCTGATAAGCCTTTATTTTGGCACGGGGATAACAGCGTAATCTAGACCGAGAGGGATAGGATCTGCAAATGAGATAGAAGCAAAGTTGTTAGATCCCTTCATCCACACACGTTCGCGCTCACTCCCTTTCCCATTTTCCATCTCTCACCTCTGCGGGTTTGCTTTTCCTTCGTCTCTCCATGGGAACGTATCCAATCATACCACTCTGAAATTATTATTGAAATTTCCCTGGCCTATGTGTGCGCGCGCATATGTGTGTGCGCAGCAGGGGTTCTGAATGAGATGAATTGGAGTGGGGCGGTGGTGAGGTTCAGACGGTATCTGGTGTGAGGGTGGAATAATGTAAACGGAGAGTGGCAGCTGCCGTGTGGCAGAGCTATCAGTGAAGGTGGAAGGAAAAGTGGAACGGAGGCTGATGAGAGTAACAGGGTCACCTTAGGGCCAGCCCTTGCTCTCAGCGGCATCGGGGATTTTATTGTCATATATTTTTTTGTCATCCTGAAAATAATGGAACGAGGCTGAGATGGAGAGCGGTGCAGGGGGGGAAGATTGCCAAATCAAGGCCTGTGGAAAAGGAGGGATGAGCAGATATCGGGATAGAGAGATGGCAGGACTGGGCTTTTTTCTGTAATGACAGGATTTGACTGGGATTAGGAGAGGGAGCGAGGGAATCAGGTGGGCACTTTAGGAAAAAATTTGAGCAGTGTGATGAGTTTGGGATGGAAGCGAGAAAGGAAGAAAGGAGGAGAGAGAGAAAAAAGTAAAAATGAATGAAAGAAGTGGAAAGGAATAAAGGGAGGAAGGAAAAGGAAACCCTGAAAGAACAGAAAGAAAGAAGGAAGAGAGTTATTTAAGGAAAGAAGGGGGAAGAAAGGAAGAAGGAAACAAATTAAGAAAGGAAGGAGGGGGAATAAGGAAAAAAAGAAAGAGGTCACAATAGCGGTTCCTCATGAGGGTCATTGTAGCGGGGAGAAGAACATTTTCTCATTTGCTTGAAGATAATTGCAGCATTCATTATTCTGCTGATGCTCAGTTAAGCACTAAACCAGAGCAGGTCATTTTATATGAGACTTCTATGCACTGCTAAGATGTAATATCTGTTGGACACCCTGTAGCCATTTGTTGGTTTGTCTTTGTCTCATCTTATTGCTTACAGAAGCCATTATTATAGTAAGGCATGATAGCAGCACCCACAATTATATTAATGCAGTCAGTGATTTAACAGTGGGCTCCATTTAGGAGTGCAAAGAATAAATGTTTTATTCTGGATAAATCTGAGTATTTACTTTACAAATTTGGGCAATGAAATGGTAAAGTCATAGAGACGCATATGTTCAGATGTCCTTTTTTCATGCAATTGAGAGGGGAAAAAAATGATCCTCCCATTTGCTTCTGTTTATCCAAAGTTGAGCTGCAGAGGCAGCAGGTTAGACAGATGTGGTTTCCTGTTCCTCCTAGGGGATCTTCAGGTGTTCCTAAGGCATATAAAAATCAGTCTGCTCTCAGCTTGGCGTGCCCAGAAACCACCAGGGGAAATGCTGACTTCAGCTGGCTCCTACACCACAATTCCTCCAAATGTCCAAGCTCCTCCTTTCCTTAAGGCTGAACACCACCACCATACAGAGGAAACGTATTACAGCCTCTTGCATCTTCCTCCTCTACTTCATGTCCAGAGGGGAGAGGTGGAATACACAAATGACAAAGTAAACCAAAAGCTTTACCTTCACACTCAACGCAACGGCTACATTATGCTCCACCTCTCCATTGGTCATAAATAAGATTCAGATGTATTTAAAATGCTTTACACAGTGTGGCATGTCTCCTTAACCCAGAAGGAGCAAGCCACTGTTTTCAGGCAGAGAACCAGACTCCCAGCTTGTATCAACAAACTCATTCCTTCAGCACTACCCAGAGCTCTTCAGCATAGGTGAGAGTTGGTATTTAATTCCTCTTCTAAATCAAAAGCCTTGCCTTCTGGCTCAGCTCTTTCCTCTCCCAGTACAACGCCCAAAGCAACTCTCACCCAACCCATTGGGAGCAATCCACTGTTTTCTGGCAGAGAATCACTGCTTCAGACTTGGAGGTGCTGACTGTCATTCTGGCCACTTCACACTTGGCTGCAAACCACCCCGGTGCTGAAACGCAGGTTCTAATGAAGCCAAGAGAAGCTAGAAAAAGCTGCGATTCTGCACGAACTCTCTTTGCCTTGGCCATTCCTTATCTTTAAGTGCCATAAGTGAAAGCAGGGCAACTTTGTCAAAGTCACCCACTGACAACATGCTTGAGTTTGTATGAATTGCAGAGACACTGATATTACAACAGTTATACAAGGAACTTTAAGAAGCAAGCGCTATAAAGCTAAATGTAACAGACTTTGTTACATGTCAGACAGAAAACCATCACCAGCAGTATCGCAGCATCCTCATTTGAGATGCCGAGACCTGGAGACCTGCTGGAAAAAATGTTTTAAAGAATAAACATGTTTAAAATTCAGTGCACTTCATCGTTATTTCATCAACAACTAAAATAAATAACTAAAAATATGAAAATTCCTGCATAAACAGTCATTTTTTTTCCTTATCTCTGTAATATTCCTCTCTTAATCAGTCATCATGAACCGACACAGCAATTTCTGATTCTTCTCATCAACAGTGCAAATGAGCTTTCCGCTCATTCTCCGGAGGCCTTCGACGGTGTTGTGCTCCATATGTAAACATCTGAAGGCTGTTTATTTGTGGGCTTCAGCACTCATCTCAGGAGGAGCAGGCAAATCCCTCGTGGCGCTGAAGTGGGGTGTGGGGTGTATGTGTGTGTGGGGGGGATGGACTGTGTGCGTGCTAAAGGCTTTGTGTTTGGAGAGCCAAACTTGCACATTGTGCATTGGGAAACCCCACAGTGGTTTGTGGTTTGTTTACATCAGAGAAACTGATCATTTTGATTCTTGTAATGGCAGATTGGCAGAGGGACAGTTGGCTTGTTTATTTACGGAAAATCGCAGCACACACAAAGTCCTCTAAATATTAAAGTGCATTGTGAGAAAAGGAAAAGCTTTGAGACATACGCTCACTGACACATCAGTCACATGGCTGTAAAGAAACAAATAGCTCGACACACTTTTTCTATTGTCCTCGCTAACATACCCAGTGTAGTTATTTCAGTGTACACAGCTAAAATCAATCTAGCGCTTCTCCTCTAAGTCTGCTTTTTTTAATTTAATATTTCCCCAAATACCTTTCAAAATCCTCCCGAGTGTTTGTATTCAGCTGTAATTTGCTGGTGGACATAATGGCGAGCCTCTGAGTCACATCCTCAAAGACATCTATTTAGGTTTCTCTCAGCGGAGCAACTGGTATATCTGCTTCTACTTTGAATTTCCTCCTGAAGGACGTCTATAAAATGTAGCCTCGCTGTAATGTGCTACAGTATTTGAAAATGAAGCCCACTTTCATGTTTTTTTTCTGCTTTCAGCATGTTACCTTCTTATCACATTCCTAAACAGCTACTTTATAAAAGAACTTGTCAATCACACCTCATCCGTTACATACGTGAGCAGAGGCTGGATTTGGAATCAAAACGGGGGAAATGTATGTATTTGTGAATGCAGGGCGGTTAGCGGTGTTCAGCGATTACACAAAAGATTGCACTGATTATTACGTCTGAATCACTTATAAAAGGGAGCATCACTGTCACGGCTAAATGCAGGGGGAAAAAAGAACAGGTCAATTAGCAAATGGCAGGTTTATGAACTTGCTTTCAGGTGTTCTTTTTTTTGTACCTGTAGCTGCCCGTCATGCAGTACAAGCTTCTCAATACAAGCTGCAAATGGTGTCATGCTAACCTCACCTTCCTCATTACATACTCCGCCAGAGTTTCACAAATTAGGAGAAAGACACAGCAAGGAAGTGTCGCAGAGCTGCTGATGACATTTTTACTAGAGGTGCTGTAAGGCCACCGAGACAATTAACACGTGTTGTAGATTTTTTGCCTCATGTAGAACTGCCTCCATCAACCTTTAAACTATAATTAACCTGTGTTTCTGTAAAACCAATTTCTACATATAACATATCTATGAGCTCGGAGCCTAGACACCAGACTCTAACAATATTCCTCCACCGCTGCAAATCATTTCGAACGTGAGCTGTCTGACTGAACTCACTTCGATGTCTAAGCTTCTTTTTTTTCTGTTGGAATATTGCCCTTCCACATTTTTCCTTCTGGCAGTGCTGCTCTTCACTGTTATGGACAGCTCAGTCTGGCCGTAAGCAGACTGTCATTAGCAGAATGTGCCGTTTGTTTTGGGGTTTTTTGGTATCTGGAGCACTCTCATATACTGCAGTTCATAAAGTAAAATACATTTGTATGTAACACTTTTTGAAATTCAGTTAATAAACCGCTCTACAGACTGCCCTGTGCATCAAAGTGCCACAAACCATCCATCCACCCCAACCTCCTCCATATGTTGCTTTTTAATCAAATCTTATCTTTACAAGGCGAAATGAACTCTGATGGTACCGAGTAACAGATTATTGCTTTATAATCAGGACACAGTTTGCTAACAGACTTGTTTGTGTTGTTAAAATAAGCCAGACTCATATTCTCCACATCCTGACATGGCTCTTCGTCCCATGTTTCCAGCTCCTCTCTTCTTACTTGATCTAGTTCCAAATTCTCTCTAGTCCCCATATCTCTCTTTAGCTCCAGCCAATCCTCTGTGGTGGTCCTGTGTCCACAGGATTAGTCATTAACTCTTTCTCCTCCACTCCTAATATCATACCCCGCCACTGCTCACCCGCCATCACTGTCCAGGGCTCCAATCCAACTCTCAGTGGCAGCCTCGCAGGCTGGGGCCGAGATTAGACCTTCCATGGCGGGGCTCGGTGGGCAGCAAGCTGACACTGGTGCAACAGAGAAATCGCAGGCTGGAGCCTGACAGTTCCTGGGATTTTCTGACACTGCTGCATAATAGAGCAAGCAGGTGATGGGGACAGAAGGGGCATTACTATGCCAAAATCACCAATGTCTGTCATTGCCCAAGGACAGAAGTGTCACTAGATGGTGACAGTCTGGCAGGTGTGTTCTCAAAGGTGTTTTTTTTTTTGTTGCAGGGTTGCTATTAAAAAAACACTGTCATGTTGATTATGTTGATTATATCAACGCATAATATGAATTATGCCGACTTCTGATGAGGGTGAACTAAGTCGATTAAATTACTTTCACCCATCTGAACCTGTTTCTTAAAGTTGTGAGGATGTTTTTTGGCTTAAATTTGGTATATCACATTATTGTATGATATGACAGCCTACAGTACTGTGCAAAAGTCTTGAGCCAAGGTTTGTGATTTATTAAAACACACGTGGAAATGCAGTATATAATGAAAGACACTGTTTTATTCTAACAAGCTTGAGAGTCAATATTTGGTATGACCATCTTTATGCTTGAGCACAGTCTGAACTCTCTTAGGCAGCTTTCTGGTAATTTCTTTGAATAGTCTTCAGGAATAGTTCTCCAGGCTTCTCAAAGGACATTCAAACCTCTTCTTTGGATGTTGACTGCTTTTTGGTCTGTTCTCTGTCAAGATGATCCACACAGTTTCTGCAATGTTGAAGTCTGGGGTGGCCAATCCAATTCAGTGGCTAGGGTTTGTCAGTTGTTTGATGCTGGACAGGAGGTGTGGACAGGTAACACCTACGGCTCCATAATGAGACTCACTAGGAGAGCAGCTGAGTGAATGAGAGCAGAAAAGTTGCAGACCAGAAAAACTATGACCTGAAAAACATTCAAACCAAAATCAGAAGAATCTGTAGAGTTTGATCTAATTCAGTGTGGATTTGTTTCTGATTTCAGAAGTTACAACTGAAAAATAATTTGGTGCTTGGAAGCAGAACACAGTAGATTTGGAGTTGCATGTCCAAAGGAATGCCCATCTGCACTGTCTCATCTATCAGATGTGTGATACCACAACAGTAGCACATTTGTTTTTATGAAGTTTTATTTAGATGATCAGTCATGTTACATGAGTGTCATATGACTGGCTCAAAATAGCATTATTGGTGATGTGATTAGCTGTTGGCGCAGTGGAACTCCAGTCACTCATGTCACACAAATATTTTCCAAGTCCTCAAGAGAAAAGCTGTTGCTCTGCCCACTAAAATGACACTACAGATGTCTTTTCCTGCACTCCGAAAGCCCTGCTGAATGCATATTTTGGTTTCTCAGAGTGATGTGCTGAGCAAATTTCTTCAGTTATACGAGTGCCTGAAGTGCTTCTCAATGGGTTAGAGCGGTAAGCAGCAAAATGAAAATGGAGATTGTGAAACATCTGTCTGATACTGATATTTTTCTGTGAGCACAAAAGGTTTGTAATCGCAGATTCCCACAGAACTGCCTCCTTCCTGATGAGTTGTTTATGATCATGTGTTTTAGTATATACAGCCACATTAAAACATCTGACTGCTGAAGTGAAGGACATTGATTATCTCGTTACAGTAACACCTGTTGAGGGGTGTGATATATTAGCGAACAAGCCAACAGTCTTTTCTTGAAGCTGATGTGCTTGAAGCAGAAAGAAATTGCGATCTGAGCGACTTTGACGAGGGCTACATTGTGACAGGTAGAGGACTGGGTTAAAGCATCTTTAAAACCCTGGTCTTGTGAGGTGTTCCAGCTTGCAGGCGTCTTGGACCTTGCAAAACTGGCTCAGGGGGAAGCAAGCAACAAGATCACGGGCTCATTGGTGCATGTCGGGAGCAACAGCTGGCCCGTGTGGCCCAGTCCCACAAAGGAGCTACTGTAGCACAAATTCATGAAAACCGCGCACCACTTATGGGACTGTATAGCCCGCAGAAAGTGCCTACAATCGGCATTTGACTCCATAAAAGAGGAGCAATAAAAGATGATGTCCTGATTTAATGAATCGAGCTTTCTTTTACATCATATGGACAGCTTGTCTGTGTGTTTGTTTGTTTACTTGGGGAAAAGATGGCATGCATTATCTGAGTGTAAAATTGTTGTAATTTGTGCATCACGCAGATCCTTTGTTGACATATACCTGAGCTCACTGAGACTAAAAAAAAATACCGTGTCCTACTATTTGTTCAGGTACGGTTGGAAAGTAAGATGACAAAGAGTTCAAGGTGATGACTTGGCTCATGAACTTCCAGATCTGAGTTTAATCAAATATCTGCAGGGTATATTGGGAAAACAAGTAAAAAAAAAATCCCAAAGCAAATCCATGCATGAAGCATCACCTTGCACCTTACAGGAATTTAAAAAAAAAATCTGGTGCTAAAGTCTTGATATCGGATACGACAGGAGACCTTCCGAGGTCCTGAATTAGTGTGAAGTTCATGCCTTGAAAGGTCAGAGCTGATTTGGCAGCACACATGCGACCTACACTATTTTAAGCAGGTTGTTTTAGCAGATGAGCCTGTCTGCTTGAAATACAAACACTTAGATGCAATTGTTGCCTGGACAGATGCCAGTATACTGTCACATGTAGCATTTTTTAAACTAAATTAATAACCAAGCAACCAAGCCCTTTTAGTGATGGAAGATTTTTAATTTAAGAATGAAGGAGACAGTTATTGTGAATAAAAGTCTGGAAATACCCACTAATACTGCCAAAATGCCCAAAAGAGTTTCTGTAAATTCAGATCTTCTGCAGGGTTACTGGCAGCCATGGGCTGATTAAAAATTCAAACTAAATATTGATGTTTATTAAAATGGTACGTGATTCATATCCATTTTCTGTCCATGTCTTTAATTCTATTTAGTCTTTGTCTTACCTCCATGACCAAGCTACACCATTTACGTATGTTGTTATAGAGGCTAAAACCAAGATTTATGTATTTATTCACTGCAGTAAATGTGAATCAGTAGACTCCTGCTCACATTACACTTTTATTTAATAAGCACCGCTTCTAGTATTGAAGCAGAGACCTCAGTCTGTGAAACCTGCTACAGCATGCATGTTTTGATAAGAATATAGATATTCAGTGTTTTACACTATATTATATTTTGCCATATCTTCAGCCACACCTATGCTCTACACATAAAAAGGAAAGTACTGTGTTTGCACTGCTTTACCTGTCATAGGTGAACCCAATGTTTTTAGGCCCACAGCAGGACTTGGGCTAACCATATATTAAACTTAACTGTGGTTTACAAAAGCTCTTGCTGTGTCACTGATGCAAACATAAATCTCAGCCTGGCTCATTTTTCTCCCCGTTAGGAGATTTTGGTCCTCATAGCTGTAGAGATTCACACAAAGCACACACTGTCTAACTCAGAATGTGGTATCCTAGCTCTCTTTTGCTGTCATATTGTCTTCTTCACACCTGAGGGACAGCCACAGACAGATTTAAAGTGCAATTTTTGCTGTTTTTTTAACAATAATCCCTTTTTAGGGAATTTTAAAAGAACTCCTTGTAGCATAGCAAAAGATGTTTAACTACCATACAAGAGGCTAGCACATACTGATATTGTGCTTGAGCATATTTATATCATGTACTGTCGTGATTATCAGCTACTCAGCAACCGAACAAAAGCTGCTTGTGTTGCTGCAGCCTCAGTAATAACAACAACAAATGACACAGTATATAATTACACTGCTGGTCAAACGCAGCATTAGCTTACAGAAACAGTCATTAGTCAGCTGCTGTCTTGTTGCTTTGCCATGTGGGCTCGCCACTTGCAAGGCAAGGAGCCTGGTGGGTTGCCAGCTGAGTGGCAGGACATGGGTAAGCATTAAAATATGAATGGATTTGTCTCGAGTTCCAGATGGAGCTGGATGATACCTTTGGTCTAGCTTTCCACCAGACCAGAGTGTTAGCAGCTCCAGCCCCAGAAAATCGCAGTAGCACTATTAGCTAAAGTGACAGAAACATGCAGTCACAGCTCCGACAGTCAGACAGCTTGTGTTCAGTGGTCTTCTGAGGGGTGCACAACAAAGAAAGTTCAACATAGTCTGGCTTTCTTTGACCTAAAACCACAATCAAAATAAAGGGTATTATGTGTCGGGGTTATCGGCTTTCTTTGTCAACTCGGGCTTTCTGCTTCAGGGTATGTGCACACAGACATGAAAGGGGGCGTCTGACATGTCATTTGACTCCTCTTCTGCACAACATGGACCAACTGAGAGCTGTCTGGTTAGCCAGGAGAAACAGGTCATTAAGACCTATAAAGAACAAAAACAAGAGACGTTGGTAGAAACGCCTTAATACATGTTAATTCCTGTGGCAAGATGAAGGAAATGTGCAAGTGTATTTATGCACTACAATACCATTACTGCACAGCTTTGGCTCAACTGGCTGTCCGCAGTCATTTTTAGAGCCTATCATTGGGAATATAATTGGTATAAATTAGCATGAATGGGTCATTTTAAACTAATCTTAAATGAGAGAGGCTCAGCATAAGTTGCTTACACACTGATTGAACTTGGCTGTTCACTTTCTGTAAATGTAAATATGATGCTGGGTTGTGGTCATTATGCTGCAGTCACATTAGGGACCATGACACAGCCAAAATTATTGTAACCGTGTACACTAAACTTGCAATCTCATTGACTTGAAGTGGTTGCTGCAAAGACAGGGACGAGGTCTCTGACCACTTGAGGTCAGTTGCCATTTTCAAAGCAACTTTGGTGCATCAAGGTCACGATTACATGTTAATAAGACAGAGTCAGTCTGCTAGCAGTTTGTGATTGAACATGCTCGAATTGGTAATTAGACGCAATCTGTTTGTGATACTGAGATCAACTGTGATAAATTGGGATAAAACCACAAATCTGTTGCAGAAATTCCTCCAGAAATAGTGAAATCACTCTTTAGTGATTCTTCCTTGCGACAAGAACGTAGCTGTCATATTTTACTCCGGTGCGACTGGGCCATTAATGGGTAAAATATCATTCTTTTTTGCTATCATCTGATGCTGCCTTAGGAATTAATTTAAAGGAACAGTGTGACATTTTGAGAAATGTTCTAATTTACTTTCTCTGTGCCTGTCTCTGTATAACATCCCTTCACCTACTGAGGCACATAACTCCCCATTAAGTCACAGATTTTGATTGTTATGCATGGTTTTATAGACATTTTAACATGTATCTTGTTTGTTTGCAAGCTTAATAGACAGAGACATGCCAGCGGTTTGTTTTCCTGCTGCCACCCAATAGATGAGGCAAACACATGCAAAGACTTTTCATTAAGCATCACCAAAAATAAATGAAAAAAGGGATGAAGTGTACTTGGCCAAATGATCGCCTAATTCAAGCTGCACGTGGAAAATGTGCAGGAGCTGTAGTTTTTGTCAGGTTGAAAAAAAAACATTACAGGATTTTGTGATGTTGAGGTGCTTAGAGGCCTCACCCCACAGGTGTTTCCACTTCATATACCTAATTATATCACTTCTCAGCACTGTGGATGTGTACACACTGTGCTTGATTGGCATGTTTACACCTGCTTTTCTTAGTTTTGTAGCCCCCTGTCAAGCCAGAATAACGCCTGTCTGTGTTGTTATGAGGTAAGATCTAATTAGCAGACATTTAAAATGTTGCCTTAATATATTTAGGTAACTTTACACCATCACAGTAGGATGAAGTGCACCACAGTACCTATCCACGGAAGCTTCGCACTGTAGCATTGGTCCAGGTGGGCTACTTGTGTCCCAAACAAGCCGCATAGGACACGATATTTTTGCAGAAGGACCACTCAACAAACCAGAGTGCATCACAATTTTCCACAAGGGTCGGATAGAAAAAGCCAGAGACACAGAGAGAGCGTTACTCGCTGCCAGCTCATTCCTGTATATTCTTCACCTTGTGCAGGGGCTTGAGTGTAAATATGCCAAGGTTAGAGAGGCCTAGCTGCTAGTGCAAGCTGAGAGGGAAATTAATTGAATTTCCAACGAGCATGCTGATGTGAGATATGGCTTGGAAATTCAGAATCCTTGTGGGCCGTGTATATGAGGACAAACAATGGCATGATGGAGGGAAGTATACACCAAGAAAGAAAATCATTGGCTAAGTAATGGTGACTGCTTGCATATTTGCCCCGATGGTGCTAGCTGCCACATTTGAATCAAATTAAATGGAACTGAAATTAAGCAGACACAAAGGCGTGAATGATTTTGTGAGGTTGATTTTTTTAAATCCATTTTTTCAGCTTAATAGACAGTAAGTGCTTTGGACCAGAGCTGTTGCTTTGTCATAACGCATTAGTGATAACAAACTTAAAATAGATGGGTGTCCTCTTAAAGAAGGAGCAGTGTGCAGTGCTTTCTCCCCGTCTTATTTAAAGCCCAATGTGACTTGCTTTAGGCTAGTTTAGCATATTTCCGGATTAAAAGCAGAGTCTTGTCTGGGACACAACAAAGGAAGGGGCTGCTCAGAAAAAGGTTAGTGTAAACCGCCGCAAATATGCAGGGAAACGGCACAAAAGCTGATTCCACACTCTGTTGTTGGGGAATCAGTGCAGTGTGAAATAATCCCGAGCTCTTCCAAGTTCTCAGTGTTACTTTATGAATCCTAATTTTATGGCATGTTTCTCTCGTAAGACGGCAACATGTGCCATTATTATTTGTTCTGTTTAGATGCCTTCAGTTAAGTCATAATTCTTTTAATTAGTAAAGAGTTTTAATACCTGTGGTTTGTTTTGGTTTTTTTTGGTTTTTTCAACAAGTGAATAATGTGAAAGTGCATATATAAAACATACACTAAAATCCTATGTTAGTAACCTGAATGTACTTCCCCTGAGCTCTGGTTGATGTTGGTGACACATCCTGGGCCATTTGGGTTTAAGGAGAACAGAATGCGTGATCTAATCCGCTTAAAGCAGGGAGAGATGGAGTTTTAGAACCATAATTCATATTTTTAATCCATTCATAAAGGCTCTGACCCAGTTGGGAACATTGTTTATGGATTATGTTACATTAACATCCCCTTTGTTATTGCTGATGGAAGTTTTACCTGGCTGAAGCTGTGCCTGGCATTTGTGGGATTTAGACAGAGGTCACCGTGTGTGTATTTCACTTTCAATTTTAGCAGGTTTATGTGATGCACACACATTCACGGACAAAATTCATGGAGTTAAGTCTTACATAACCGCAGCACTGTGAGAATGATCGGGCTGGCTTGTTAGTCTCTCTCACGACCAGTTACGCTAACCTCGGTCCAGGATGCAGCAGCAGCTCGAGTCTCATTCGTGGCCGAACTTTGCACTTGGTTAGGCGAGGAATGGTACTTTGACACGGCGCCGTGGATCTGGGTATTCAGGAATAATCCTTTGTAGATCTTTACAAACATTCATAGAAAGATTTAAGCAGGCTTTTCTTGTACAACCTTGCGAAATCTTTGTCAAAACTGGTGTGAGATAAGTAAGGATTATTTTGGACTGTGAAACATGCAAAGCTACTCTAGTAGAGTCCAAGAATATAAACATATGGATTTGGAAATGAGCAGAGTATTTCCTTTTAATGATTTCCAGAGTGGCTGCTATAAGGGATTACTGCTACCTCATTTGTTAGCATTAGGGGTGGAACAATTCTGAAACTGAGACTGAATACAAATCCAGTCATAATACAAACATCAGCAGTTTGGTCTCTTGGTTTCTTAATGCTAATACCATGAGACCCATGTGGAATTGGTTATGCCTCCTTAAAACTGCTTCTTTTTTATTATTCTTCCTTTCTGAAAAAAAAAATCAAACTGTGGTTTTGGAGAAACAACAGGTCAGCGTGCTCACAAAAGCTCAAATATTGCAGCTTGTCATATCACAGTCGAGTAGCACTCCTTAGTAAATTCAGAACGCCAGCAACACAACTTTATTACTATACAATAAAATATATCTTGTGTTTTTGTGGTTCTGACAGGGTCAAGTAAGAATTCAAATAATATTTTATCGCATTGTTACAGGGTAGGGCCGGGTTTGTGCATGTTTGTCATCTCTTTAATTGCAAATAATTTGCAATTGGATTATAATAAAGCTCAAACCAGTAGTGAATCTATCCTGGTGTGGACATTGTCTGACTTATTGTGCGATCAGGTCAGACTCCAGTAAGCAAAATTTATCGTGGCAAACCCACTGCAGCCCAGCAGCATTGCTTCTTCTTTGGTGCATGGATTACTTGCAGTGATAAACAATCATGTTAACAATCGATCTTTTCTGAAGGAGAAGCCCATTTCTCAAACCGGCTGGAGAATGAAGATCCTTGAACTCCGGCTGGATCAGTTCGAGACTGGAAGTAAATCTTTTCTTTTCTGCTTCCACATGTAAATGAATCGCAAGCAATTTTTTTTGCTGGCTTGCACCGTCAGTAAAAGAAGCTCCCAGAGCTTAGGAAGAGTTTTGCCTTTTAATTATTTGACTGCAAATAAAATACCCTCATTCACAGCCTTAGAAAATATAGCTTAATGGGTTTTATGTTATGTCACTGTAGTTCACATGATGTGTTTCTGTGCCAATACCCACCAAACACTTTGATGGTTTCATTATTTATATCACTGTCATTATTGTCCCATGCCTGATTCATTTTGTCATTTGCGTCAGTGGAACAACCGCCCTTGGCTCACATGTTGGAGAAGCTTGGCTTCTCCTCACTGGCCTTATGGCTGACAAATGACTTTGTGAAACGCGATATGGTCTCCCACAGCAAAAAAAGGAATAGAAATTGAATCCTGGCCTCTGTCGGCAGTCTCATCTGTCATCTTTTCAATATTGATGTCCATTATGTTTATGGATTATTTGGCTGTCTTCTGTACTCTGGCCCAGCTCGCCCTGTCAGATCGGCCACTTGGGGCAGTGTCCCCGTAGATAATGTCACTTTGATTGATGGCTTTCATAGTTTAATTGTCAGCACGGTCTAATTTTAATGGAGCTCTCCACACAACAGAGAGATTACATCTTAAATGAGGCAGGGTTCAAACTGTGTGTAAGGTTGCACTGCGATGTTGATACAGTGATACTGTACAATAGATTCTGTATCATCATCCCAGGCCATTATCAGCTACTTAGCTCATGTTCATTGCTTCCTGGATCACTTTTCATGGATCGCATGTCGTTTTACGGGAAGAAAACAGCCCTCGGTTAGATTTATCACACCTGCCAGTAGGCATAATTTTGTTTTGCTGGCATGGTACATAAATTTAGTAGCCTGTACACAGGACATTTGGCGCACACAGTCAAACTAAGCATTTGGATAAGGCGTAATTCATTAGGTACACATAACTAAAAACATTGATGCACAGCTCGTAATCAGTCAGCTATGTCATTTGTCATATGCTTACAAGTCCAAATGTCAAAACATGGACACTTTAAATAATCAAATGAAACAAGCCCATTTTTTTACAGAGTACAACAACATGTTGATGGCTGAACATAAATAACTTTAACTGACTGTAACTAACAGTTGACATATTACCATTAGTTTTAACCACTAATCAAAGGTTTCCCAATATTTGAACCTTTTATATATTTCATTGTAAGACAAAATCTCAGACTTCCCAAGGGTTATGTATCACTGATTAGACATCATCACATTTTCCACAATACAAACTCATTTTTACTTTTACAATTATTCTGCTCTGAATCCTGATTAAATGTGTAATATTATATAATTTTTTTACAATATATGGCCAAAACATCCTTCAATCTTAGCCAAATAAACAGGGGGTTTGAATAAATTGCTGTAAACATGTTAGATCTAAATTGTAAACGCAATTCAATTCAGCTTTATTTACATAGTGCCAAATTACAACAGCAGTCACCTCAAGGTGCTTTATATTGTAAGGTAGAGACCCCACTATAATATAGATAAAACCAATCAAACGACCCCCTTTGAGCAATTACTTGTCGAAAGTGGGAAGGAAAAAAAACCCATTTAACAGGAAGAAACCAGAGGAACCAGGCTCAGGGAGAGGCAGCCATCTGGTGTGACTGGTTGGTGGGTGATCGAAGGGAGAAGGGACCAGAGATTAATAATGACTAATGATGTAAAGTGATGTATAAAGATGGGAGTGAAGAAGAAACACCAGCAGCACAGACCTATTGCAGCGTAACTAAGGGAGGATTCAGTGTCACCTGATCCAACCCTAATCTTGTAAATAGAAACTTTTGAAAAGGCATTCTGCAGTAACAGCAAAATGTGGGGTCTTCACAGTATGTTTCAGCAGCCACACACAGCCACATGTAGGATATATCAGCCTCCATCTCTCTCTCATCCCTCTCCACCACGCTCCATCTCTCCCCAGTGTGTTTGCAACCAAGGTCGTAGTGGTCCTGCTCTGTTTTCCAGGGCTGTGTGGGCTTCATTCATCATCCCAATGATGGGCGCGTTGGGTGTGTGTCTTTGCGTGTGCGTGCTTGCGTGTTTGTCTTAGTGTCTGTGCCGACGTGCAAGCCTGTGCCGGTCTCTTGTTCCCTCTGTACGCTCGCTCAAATCAACAACCCCCGTCTCTGTTCTCTCTTAATCTCCTTCTTATTTCACTAATGCATCTACATGAAGAAAGATGCAACTGCACCACACTGTCACACATGTGGTGGAGAATATGCTTGTTCAGGAATAATGCATGGTTATAAGCTGATATTCAACCAAGGGGGAGAGGAAGAGCATGAGAGTGAGGAAGAAAGAAAATAAGAGCAACAAAGAATACAAAAGTAACACTCACCCCACTCAAGTCAATAGTTAGTAGAGGCGCTTTTGGCAGCCGTTACAGCCCTGGGCCAATATCAATAGGTCTCTATCTGCTTGGCACATCTGGACGATGCAATTTGTCCTCTATTTTCGCTTGCCAAAGGACTTGAGCTCTATCAGGGGAGCGTGAAATCTGGATCGGTCTGAGACAGAGATGGTCGTTTTTAAGTCATCACACTCAGATCCAGCGTTACCGCCATAATCTGGGCTGCTGAGTTTTTTTAAGACCGTATAACCCTCTTTCACCGAGTCTCTGCTGAGTCTTCTGGCAAATACTAGCCTCGGTGTCACGTGAGGGGTTTTTGATAGGCATAAAGCAGTGGCAGACGAAATCACTCCAGCATTAGCAGGTCCTATCTCAGCTATGAAAGCCTGTAGCTTATTCAGAGCCGATCATTCGTAGACATTTTTGGAGGACGGGCTACTTCTCCTCTACTTATATTTTTGCTTTACTATTCAGTGCCTTTGTGTGTTGTTCGGTAGCTCCACGTCAGCCTTTCCTTTGAATGTGTTTAAATTTAGTTCTCTGATAGGTAATTTAAACACGATTGTCTCACAAGGTGCATTTAGACTGAATGCAAAGTGAATTTTAGATGTGCCGTCATTGCAAATGAAGCCAACAGAAAGCCACACAGCACAAATAGACACATGCAAATTTTCAGCGGATGGTGTGAATTGAATTGAAAATGTTTTAACTGAAATGCGTAAAGAACATGTTGTCCTGATTCTTTATGACTCCAGTTCATGAACATTTGTAGGTAATAAAAAACAAAACAAAACGAAATGAGCGTGTACTGGTGGGAAATTATTATTATAGATTCGAAAGCGTGTGTGCAGTCGCAGAAACGCACAGTTGCTACATATGTTGGTAGTTAACAGCTACATCTGTGCAGCTGATCTGTTTGCTGTTGGGGGTGAATAAACTGTGTTCACATTTGCACGGAAATGTCACCATTAGATTGGACTGCAATGTTCCTTTTGTCATAATATGCTCGTAAAGTCACAATCTGTGTGAGAAATGATTGTGGTTAACTGCTAGACCTCAGTTGCAATTCACCCAGAATCACAAATATGGTTCAGGGACTGCACACTGGATGTCCCTGCTTTTATTTCACAAGTTACAGGAGCCGAACAAATCGACCAGCGCCTGCTTTCAGCACAGTGACTCAGGCAGCTGCTGCAGTTAAATGAGCTCCAAGCTTGTCGCTGGTGTCCTCCCTTGCAGCAAACCGTTTTTTCTACGGCAGCCTGGAGAATGCATAGCTAGCGCCACCAGTGGAGTGATGAATTCTGCTGTTTTTTATGTGAATTTCCGTGGATGCATGCATGGCTAATCTCCATACACAGTACTAAGGGGATTAAGAATGCTCTCTAACCCCCAGATGAAGGTCCACAGCACCTTTGTGACTGATCCACCATTTTTTACTCCTCTGTCATTTTATCTCTTATCCTGCTTATCTCCCCTTTAACTCACATTTTTCCCTATGATCTCTTCTTCTCTGCCTAGTAACTTAATGCTAAACGTCCCTTCTCTGTTCTTTCTGTGCCTTCTTCTCTCCTCTTGCTGTAGTCTTGCACAAAATCTGCATTTCATGTGTTTATTTAGCCTGATTAGATTAAAACAAAAGGAACAAAGGGAAGGCAGGTTTTCTTAGAGATGAAGGTGAGGCTCTGGACCGCTTTGGTCCAGGCGTGGATCGATATTAGGTGATGTAGGAGCTGGCGGGGGTGATTGTGGGGGCAGCAGAGGGGCTAATCATTTCAGTCATTACGCAGCCGTGTCTCCTGATTCCTGGGATTAGCAGGCACAGAAACACGGGAGATGTTGTGTTAGTGGTACATGAGACTCTATCGGGGATTTGGAAGGTGGAAAGTACTGCCTGTCCCAAGTTGCTTTTGGTAATTGTGTCTGCAATACTGAGAATGGGGATCTGGGGAAAAGTGCGTGAAGTGTTGGCTGCAGTGCTATGGAGAAAAGGACAGAAAGAAGCAGGCACAGAGATAATCCTGGCATCTGTGCCATGCATGCGCGAATACACATGTAAGAAATACAAGCGGGCGATACAGATACGTGCATGGGCTCGCTCTCTCTGTCTCCCTCTCCTTCTCCCATGTGCAACTGTGGGAGAGTAGAGCCGTGGGAGAGCTTACATGCTCGCCTGCCCACAAGCCTTTATTTGAAGCTGATCATTTGACAGAGTACAGAGAGGCTGGCTAGTTCTGTTGCCTCCAAGAACTGAAAATTGCTGCAACCTGTGTGTGTGTGTGTGTGTGTGTGTGTGTGTGTGTGTGTGTGTGAGAGTGAGTGTGAGAAACAGAGAGAAAGAGAGAATTTCACACACCAAAACATACATGACAGGTGGAAATAAGGGAAATTACATTCACGTCAGTGGTCAAAGAGTCACAACTGGCTAATTCAATCAGCTGGAGTCTCTGCGCTGACAATACGCTAAACTCTGATGTGAGACAAAACCCAAGTCCATATAATTGAACTGCTATGCGCTGTTGAACACTTGAGAACAACACTGACAGAAGTCCTTGGAAGTATATGAATTAACAGACATGGATTTTTTTTTCCTGGCTTCTGTTAATGGGCTTTAAAGGGCACGTTAGCAGATTTTATTTTATTTTATTTTTTGTTTACTTGCGATAAAGGCAAGTATTCAGCCTCTGATTGATGTTGTGCATTGCATACATCTCTTATATTGTTTACGTAGATTTATAACAAAACCTCTGACTTACAAACTGAAGAATTTGAACAAGATGGCAATTACCAGAGCAAATAGGTTATAAAGAAAATATACTATTGAGTTACATTGTGCAAAGTGAAACTCCTGGAGTTTTGGAGCTTGACTTACCAGAGGGAAGAAGAAATGTTTTAGAAGATAAAAACTTTAATCAATATATTATTTAGCAGCTAAAAACAAGATAAATGTGTACCTTTGAGGGTATAAATTGTAAGTGGTACATTGACTGGAATTTATATGACACATTTTACTCTTACAGGGCTCTCAATACACTTTTAATTGAATGAAATTTGTAGGCAGGCATCATGTTTTGTTCATTGTGGTTACACTGTATATAAAAAAGAACAAGGTTAATACACCGGAATAAATCAGTATAACAGCTAAACATTATCACTTTAAAGAGGCAATTTATTTATAGTTCCATATTTTTATTCTACTCTTTATAGTTCAAATAATCTGTATTTATCCTGTGTTGAGCCTTGGTGTAGCCCTTAGTTTGTTCAGCCTGAAACAAGCTGTTGTAGCACTCTTTGAGCCAACTTCTGTGCTCACCACCAGAGCTGTGTGTCTGATATTGTGACTGTATTAAGGATATCCACTCTCACATACATCAAGCTATCATACAGATGCAAGAATACTTTATGAAACATTTCTGAAACTGAGCTTTTAAAGCAGTGTAAACCCTGAGCTTTTGGCTCACAGAGATTACTTTTATATATGCTGAAACCGCTACTGCTGATTCTAAATGAGCAAGAGTGGAAATTTCTAATGGTGTTATCTCAGCCCACAGAAGGCTCAGCCACCTTCTGTTCAAATGTTCTGTTTGCAGTGCAGAGCCAATCAGAAGACAAGCCAGAGAGGCTAGGAAGCTAAAACATCTTGTTTCAGACTGAAGACAACCTGTGAGTGTTACACAAAGACCCAGAATACGATAAAGGATGAATATTTTCAAATATGAATCATGTAAATCTCTAGTAAAGCTCGTGACTAGTTGACATGGATATATGTCCTGTGATAGTCCAAGAAGATGGATGCAGGTCATCTACCAATTGGAAAGTTAGGGTCTCCAGTATCCATGCCAAAGTTTTCTTTGGCATTCTGCTAAACGCTAAATTGCCCCCGAATTCTGAATGTTAAATAGACAGCAGATATAGATGGAAAAAAAGTGCTTGAGTGAATGAGAAATGCTGTATAAAGAACTTTTGAGTTCTCAAGTAAAGTAGAAAAGCAGTATAAAAGAGCCAGTCCATTTAACCGTAGGTAGTTCAAAGTCATCTACTGATTTTTTAACTGGAGAATTAGGTGAACAAAACTTTTACAAACAAAATTTATATGTTTAAAGCATTTATAAAGTAAGCGTGCTATTTGTTGATTAGACATTTCAAAGTTAGCCTAAAGTGGAACTTGAAAGAGGTTTAAAAAGACAAACTAAGCAAAGGGTTTCTCCGTGCATTCACGTTAAACTCGATGGCTACACACCAACACCGTTTCACATTTTGTATTCTTGCCAGCCCTGTGACCTGAAGGTAAAGTGGTGAATTCAAAATGTACATCTTTTCACATGACCGCAGATGTTCAGCATTCAGAGGACATGCTGCCTTATTGCCATGGCTGCCGTCTAACACCTGCAGCAGCATCAGACGCAGCTTCAAAAGAAAAGGGGGAAAAAAACACAGAAAGCAAAGGCAGAGCGTCTGAAAGGAGCTTAACATCCTCAGCAAAAGAAGTTTTCACTCTTGTAGGCTGCATTGTGGGATTGGACACAAGCAAAAGGCACAGACAAAGCTGTTGGGATAATCTGACCAATAGCAACAAAATTCAATCTGAGAGTTATGGATAAGAAACTTCACATGTTAACAGTCAAACAAAGCAGACCTAACTGACTTTGACCTTAAAAGAAGAGTCAAACTCAACTTAAGCCTGAGAGTGGAAAATCAGGTTAAAACCTTTCTACCAGAGTTCTTTCCAATTCAATCCAGCGTGTCGCGAGGGATCACAAGAAATAACAAAAGTTTCTGAAGGGAAAATGAAAGATGTGACACAAGGGAGCAATGCGTGGTGGCAGGAGCGTGGGTGTCTGTGCAAGCGTGTGTGTGTGTGTGTGTGTGTGTGTGTGTTGGGGAGATTAAAGATATGACATGGGGAAATGATGCCAAGTTCCACCTCTTCGTCTTCTTTTCCAAAGTTGTCCCCACGGGCCCTGGTAAGTTTAAAAATAGAGCTTGTCTAATGGAGAAGAGGGCCGAAGGGAAAGGAGAAAAAGCACGAAAGAGCGTGCAGATTCCTCTGTGGTAGGAGAATGCAATTTGAGATTGGCCAGATTACTTTTTTTCCCCCCCTTTCTTCTCCCCTTCAGCCGCTCATGAGGCGTGATATGCACCGGTGGGGTCCCTAAGCCACTATAAGCCTGACGCCAGTACCTACACCGCCGCCAAAGAGTCGTCGCACTCTCAGAGCGAGAAAATCAGCGAGATGAAATAAAAGAGGGACTCCGAGGAGATCAGCGGGGATTTGAGAGAGATAGATGAGAGTCAGGCGAGGGACTCGAAAGGGGTGGAGGAAGGGGGTAAGAGTGAATGGATGAAGGAGATAGCTTCGCTGGGATTATGACGGGATATGGCAGAATGTAAATGCACTTGTCTGCTTTCTCATGGTCACATTGTGAGAGGTTGGAAAGAACCTGCTGGCTTTTAGACAACAAGCAATAGAAGAAATGGCAGCAACGAATCAGTCATCGCATGTTTCCCTCTGTTTCTCTCTGTTTCTTTCAGGAGGAGAGGGCTCAGCGGAGACTGGGCTGAAGGAGACGTCCACCTGTGACATTTGCCAGTTTGGGGCAGAGTGCGATGTGGACGCAGAAGATGTATGGTTAGTGTTCCCAACCGAAACGCTTGCATCTACCATTTTTAAAGCCAGTGAGCTCATGTCGGTCCACAGTCCACAAGAATCAGTACTCCTTCTACCGTAGTGGTCGCAGCTTAATCAAACTTGCGCTCAGTGATCACCTAATGGCTCTTCACCCAAACTGCGGTCATGGTCAAGGTCACAGTTTGTGCAGTACAGCCAACCACAAGAAAACCTCACGCATTACAGTTTCACTGGCAAAGGATGGTGAGTCAGATGAGGTACATCACTAATGTTGTCAAAGCCTTGTCACACAAATCATGTTATTTTCATCATAAATATACCCCTTATGTTTGTTATTTGAGACATTTTGGCAAGTTTGAACACAAAGAATTCAAATAAGAGCCCTCCTTTATCCTGCAGACGCTCAGCTCTGAACACCCACTGAGGTTTAGTGCATGGCTGACCATTTCATTTAACCTCAATTACTAGAGCAGGGCAGGGAGAGAAAGGAGATTTTCGCTTATTCTGGAAATCCAATTACTATCCTTACAGGACTTGGCAATGTCAGGCCAAAAATGACTTTGACTTACACAAGAAAAACTAGTTCAGTGATGAAATAACGTTTGTCATAGATTTAACCATTTGCTGCAGATGAGATGGATGCAGGTAATGTGTTTTTTGGCTCGCCCACATGCATTAGCGAGGAGGCAGCACTAAAAACATCCTCAGGGGTACATAAAAACACGCGTGTTCAGAAGCCAATTAGAAGGAGGCTCAACTATTCCAGCAAAAGCATCAGTGCTTTGTGCAGCATGAATGAGGCTTAAATGAACCGACGTTACAGATTTGGTGTGGAACACCGTCAGCTGGTATCAGCAAAAAGGAAGGTAGCGCTTCTAAGAAATCCCAGATGTACCGCTACAAATTAGAAGTGCCCTGAGAGTATGACTCTATCAAACTGCTTGATGTAATGGAAAGATAATGTACCCGGGTGTGCAATAACCATAATGCCAAGGAATGGCTTCATGATGCATTCTGAGCCCTGTTGCAAATACTGAACAGCTGGAGTCCACTCCTCCCGATGCCTCCCACTTCCACAAATGCACCTTAATATTCTGCTAAAGCACATAAATTGATTTATTGGCAATTTCTTAATATCCAAAGGGAGAATCCATAAGGTCACAACGGCAGAGTGTGCTGTCAATGGTTTTGCGCACAGAAAACCAAAAACATTAAAGCAAGAGGAGCCTTGAGCATATTTAGCACAAGCTGAAATAAAGACAATTATACTCTACATAATGCAGGGAGGGAGGAGACAACGGGCGAGAGAGGCAGTAAAAGTCAATAATGCATCTCGTTAAAAAAGCAGTTGACATAAACAGACGTATGAATATTTCAGTGTCCTTTCTTGTAAAAACAGAAACTACGAGTACCCTTTAATCTTTCAAAAGCCCTAAAGGTGTTTTGATAAGAATGTTTCTGGCGAATAATCAGAAAGGTAATTGCAAACCAACAGCAGGTAATTTTCATCAAACAGCACCCAACAACTGGCATAATATAAGATCATTTTGATTAAAATGACAGGTTATTCCAATCAGGAGGCAGCTGAGTTTAATCAAACAAACCGTCAGCTGATGAAACAATGAGTGGAGAGAGATGAAAGTAATCAAATACCAGGTGAGGATAAAGTGATGTCACGTGTAAAGTATTTTTCCTATTTTCGCACAAGCAATGCAGATAATAATTAAGGAATAATGTTCCTCTGCAAACTGTTTGCTGCCATGTAAAGCGTTGCAATGCTCTGAGATATATGGGACCTGACGTGGGCTGATAATCAAAATGAAGTGGCGTCTCGTTGTCACTTAATTATTCAGTTTCGTGTTTATTTCTTGTTAATTAGTGCTTGCTAATTAGCGAGGTTAAGTGGTGTTGGTTGGTAAGACGATTTTGTCATATTTGGACAGGCCTAGGTTAACTCCTGCTTTCAGTTTTAATGAAATGACAAACTCTACAGAGCGAAGCCCAGGAGAAGTTTCTAAAACTGCACTTCCTTTGATATCCACCTGAGGCTGGCTTCAGAAGCTCGACAACCCTCATAGACTCCCATGTTAAAAGAATTTATGGAAGAGATAAACAAATTTATGAATTATGGGGCATCACACTCACTGTGTGAAGGCTTAAAGTTATGTATTATTGATGTTGATTGATTGATGTTTGCACGCCTCTAACTGTCTGCTACATTTAACCATCGCTAAGGCACATTTGCTGATGCTTTCTGCAGCATTTTCAGTGCAGTTATCTCACAAATCATTTGGCCCTGTGTGAGAGAGAGACCACCCAATAAATCCTACACTGTGCTGGGATTCATTTTAGTTAGTAAAATTCTAATATTACTTTATTTATGCATTAGCACTAGTTTGTGGCTCCACATTGTAGTGGTTAACGCGTTTTGCCTTAAATGTGAGCGATCTGCAGTTCAAGACCAGGATGTGACACAAACCCTGCCAGTCCCAGTCCTGGAAAACTATTCAAATCCATCCATTGTAGCAACCCTTTGGGATAAGAGAGCAGTTGAAAGTAGCTTTATACATTAGCACTGATCATTCACTACATGCTTTTTAGTTAGAAAAATTAAGCTCATTGGCAAAATTTAAAAAATGTTTTCAGTCACTTTCTCTGCTTTTTATCTTCATTTCTTTCATACAAGTTGATAACAAAGACATTTGTGTGTTATATGCATATTCCATATGGTTATAGCATATTGGCATATTTTCCCAACCTAATGAAAACAAATGCTTTGTGCCACTTCATGTTGTGGTGTTTCCCTCCTTTTCCTTGAGGGAATGCGTTAAAGTCTTTACTTGAGCATCAGTACTTTTCAGAAAGCTCTGAGCAAGTGCACTACTCTCAATACAATCTTATACCGCACTAACAAATGGTGATTGCAGTTACAACAATTGTCTATGCAATATAACAATTTTTTTCTCTAAATCAAGCTAGCTAACGTTGGCTGATAACGTAGCACTACTTTATCCTCCATATCAGTCTTAAAGAAACACAGAGATGGTTTGGATTACATACAAATGATCACTAGTCCACAAACAAAGAATATTATGGTGGCTATGTCCATGTTTATTTTTAAGTCTGAAGTTTTACTGCAAATTCGAGCTAACTAGCAGTCGACAGGAGAGCGGTATCAATATTGTCACCTTACTGTAATTTGAATGTTAATCAGTGGATATTACTATATTGCAATTTTATATATTATTATATTGCTCCTTTAGTTGTCCTGTGGTCAGATAAGGTAATTATTAACTGGTGGTGGTCAGAGAGCCCGGTGGCGCCAGTGTCCGGCAGCCTCGCCTCTGTCAGTGCGCCCCAGGGTGGCTGTGGCTACATGTAGCTTGCCATCACCAGTGTGTGAATGTGTGTGTGAATGGGTGGATGACTGATTGTGTAAAGCGCTTTGGGGTCCTTAGGGACTAGTAAAGCGCTATACAAATACAGGCCATTTACCATTACAAAGTTGCATTTTTTGCGGTAAGTTAGCTCGCCAACATGGCTACAAGACTTCCAGTCAATCACAACCCAACATTGGTGATTAGTTCGGTGCCAGAAACCAAGTTTGTCATTTGTTGTTATGCAATGAAGCACTGTGTATACTGTCATTGGTTTACATAATGGCAAACCTGATGAGAAAGTGAAAAATTATTTCAGTGTGTTATTGTGAATATTGTTCCCGCTACACTATAACACGCTGCAGTGGTTAGAACAAGCAATTGTCCCAATCAACCCGGATGCACAAGGTCTCAACTTGGCAGTAGTCCAAACAGCCCATCAGTGCTTGTTTTGGACCAATTTTCCTGTCACAGATTTTTTTGGCTTCGGTACAGGTACACAACTTCCACATTTGTAATTTCTCGTAAAAAGCTGTGATTGGCTCAGTTGCTTTTCTAACTGCAGTTACAGCCATTACTGAGTCAGCCAGCACAAAACTAAATTTATGTGAAACCCTGATGGAAAAGGGTCTGAAATGTGTGCGGCAATTTAGAGGTCCAGATAAAGGCTATGGTTAAAACTATTCTAGAAACTGTTTCGAAAAAAATTGCTGATGGTGATGACATGAATTTTTTTTTTTTTTTTTTTTTGCTTTGTTGAAAAAGAATTCATCAGTTTGCTATTTGCATCTTTACGTTTGTGTTGTTTTAAAACCTGATTATTATTTTTATACATTCTGGCAGTATAAAAGAATGCATGCCTGCATGTTATAAGCTGTTCAGCTTGGTCAGGATAACATAAAAACTATTTCAGCATTTTTTTTCCTCTTCAACAAAGTTCAGATGATTCCAGTTGTCATCATTTATGATTCATCATCACATGCTCGGTTAAAAATGCCCTTGACCAAGGAATTTGCTTGCAAATGTCTATTGTTGCCGCATAGGGGGTGCCCACTGGTCTTAGTTCTTGCAATGGGTTAAAGAGAGAGAACTTTTTTTTTTCCTGCAGGAATCAATAAAGTCTACCTCGGCTCACCATAAATCAGTCTTCATAAATCAATCTCCTTCTCTTCATTGATTCAGATAAGAAAAGGAAAAATGTGCTTAGTCTTTCTGTGTAGTTAGCAAGAACCTCTTTTGGGTAAACTTTGCTGCACTTGTTCCTGCTGTATCAAAGAGCCTTGGTAGCCTTACTCCACCTCTCTATATTCTGGAGGCAGACAGCAAGCAAAAAAAGACAAATTTGCCCCTGAGGGATCAATACAGTGTCACAAAAAATCCATTTAGATCCATTTGTGGTGTAAAACTGTAATTACCCAGAAAAATCCATGCTTTCAAACCCATCAGTAGCACCCATTGGTGTTGATAGAATTAAGGAAGAGGAGGAGCAGATAGTGAACCGGTCATGGCGAGGGACACTTGCTGCATGAACACTGGGGTTAGACCTCCTGAGAGGGTTTTTTAAAAGCCAGCACTCATCTCCTCACTGAAACCCATTCTGTGGAGAGCAAACTACCCCTCCTGCATGGAAACCAGAGCTTTGCTTTTCTTTATCATTCATTTGCTATTTCTATATGTTCATTTCTCTTTCTCTTCTCTTCTCTCATTGTTTTACATTTCCTTTTAGTGCTTTTTTAGACCTCTGTAGTGTTTTGTCATGTCACATTCTTATAGTTTTTATAGTGTGTTTCTGGATATTTTGAGCCCTTTTGTAGATATTTTGCATCTCTTTGTAGAAATTTTGAGTGTTTTGTTATTTTATATTAAGTTATTCTAATATAGTAACTTCACAATAGACTCTTTGTCTCTGCTTTGCATGTCTTTGTTTAGTTTTTAGACTATTTTGATAACATCCATCTGTATGTAATGCATAATGTACATTTTGAACTTTTTTAATAGGCTTTGTCATTTCTCATCTCTTTGTTCAGTTTCTAAATCCATTTGTGGTGGTTTCACTTGGAGTGATGGTGACCTTGAAAGTTGCTGTAGTATGTTTGTGATGCTGGTTGGCACCTCTTTATAGAAGTTTTGAGTCCTTTTCTGGTTTTTCATTTGTTTTTAGACCTTTTAAGTTAATGTTTTATTGTAATATAGTAATTTTTCATAGACTCTGTTCATTCCTTTGTCATTGCTACCCATCTCTTCTTGTATTATTTTATTCTGTTTCCAATTTTTAAGACTGTTAAAATCACATGCCAGCAATTAATTTTCCCAAAGGCTCACATGGGAAACTGCTGCTTGTAAGAGTAGCTGTTACAATTAGGCAGTGAAGATGTGAAATAGGCAGAGTAAAAATGCCATGGTGTTGTTGCAGTTTAATCAACATTGACAAAAACTGTTGTAAACAAAATGTGCATGTTTTTGCAAAACAAGGACTTTTAACATTATACAAAGTGCTAGTGCTATTTTACTTGTAGTTGAATTATATAATCTGCAGTTTTTTTGTCCTTTTTTCTTCTTCAGTGAGCGAAATCAATGTCTGAGGTGAAAACACAAAGGACGGTGACATCAACAGCAAATGCTGCATCTGCTTTCCATTCTGCATCTGAGAGCTCTGGAATGTCCTTGTCTTTCTTCTCACAAAACTCAAATTTCAGCTCTCAGGTCCCACACTCTGTTAGCACTTTGGCCAGGCTGAGACACCTGACAGCTTTCTCATGCATCTACTTTAAAAACGCAACTGATTTTCACAGCCCCAGCTTATTGAAGCATGCAGTTTCCCCCATGAACGAATCACTCCTGTCGTGGTCCCTTTCACTGAGTGCATTGCTGCCATCCCCGTCGTAATCTCAAACTCTTTAACTGCACTGTGTTGCAAACATTGCAGCTGTCATCGAGGACAAAGACGAAAATTTTAAATTGTCCGCTGTATGTCAACTGAAGTTCCAGATTTCTCTCAATGTCTTGTTACGGCATAAGAGTAACAGAGTCCAACAAACATGGGGTTGTCAAAGAGTTTATCAGTACAATGCCCAGATGTGGTTTATAGGGGGTTTTCTAACTTTTCATAGACTTTATTTGTCCCTTTGTCATTGTTCTGCATCTCTTTGTGGAGGTGTGGAGGTTTACTTCCACCTGTAGTCATCTTTTAACTTTCTGTACTTGTGGTTTTGATGTAGATTTACATTTCTTTGGTGACCTTTTGGGGGTTATTTGACATCCCTTTGTGAGCACTGGATAACTACTCTACTTTTAGTTAGTTTGCAACTCTTTGTGGTCTCTTTGCATGTCCGAATAGATGTTAGATTTTATTTCTCATATTACATGTTAATAGTGACTTTTGGCCCAGAGATGACTGTACAGAGAGAGCAGTGTTATTATTTATCAGTCTGTAGTTTTGCTTTGTTTTTCCCATTCCGGCATGTTTCCCTCCTCATGGGAATATCAGCTGTGTTACCCAGCTCTGCTCTGACAGGTGACGACTGCGAGTACATCTCATGAAGATAACACATCACATTGACTTAGATGATGAATGTGTTTATGTCTGTAAATAGCTTTTTCTGCTTTGTGATGATCCTCTGTCTTCAATTTGTTTTTTGATCTAGCACCTGTACAAGTTGTTTGTCTGCGCCCAGTATACCTGTTCAGCAATCCATCAATGATTACTGGACTCATAACATTTTGTGTCACAGAGCATTGCAATTTATTTTTGCCATTTGTGCCTGTTGGTTTTTATTGTATATTTTCTCTTCTTTACTTTGCATTGTACCGTTACTGTTTTCCTCTCTCTGTCTCCACAGCTCTCTCTCTGGCTCTGTTTGTCTATTTGCTTCTCTCGCACAGTTTTTCAAAGGATTACAGTGAAATTTGAGGCTAAGGATTATGAAAATCAATGCTGTGTTCAGTTGCAGTGAGGTTAGCTGCTAAGGATTTGTACACAACACGAGGCAGTCAGTGGATATGTTGTCCTCAGCTGCTGTAAGTGTTGAAATGTGTGTAAAGTGGCCTTTTCAGTTGGGAGCCCGCAGACAGTCTGGAGGTGGGGAGGCTTTGATGGGAGGGAAATCGCCAGAAACTAATCAATACTACACATCCTGCTAGGAAAGTACTCTCTCACACACGTTGTGCACAGACTTGGGTATAGTTCACACATTTGCACACACACTGCTACCTTTCATTTAACACTTCTTTACCCCTCTGTACCTCTCAGCAGCATGTGTGAAGGAATGGTTTGGTGTGTGTGAAAAGGAGAATGGGGAAAACAAGGACTATGGCAAAGCGATAGCTGTCTTCTTTATGCATATGAGTTTTTGTGCATGCCTGTCTGCGGGTAGCACTAGGATGTGTTGACGCACTGCAGTCTGGTGGTATAGTGCCTATTGTGGAGAAAGTGAGAGGCCTCATTAAAAATGTATGGAGCCCAGATATCAGCCACCGACCAACTGCGGCCTCTCGGGATGGACAACAGTCTGAAAGCGTTCTACGATGGGAGATGGGTGGTGTGCATGTACACATGTATACGACCGTGTTGTTAAGCCTATATTGTGTTTTTTGGTGATGGATGTCTGGAAACTTGCTCTCAGTTCAGAAGCTGGGAAGACTGTGCTTTGATTCTTTGAATCTTGCTGCTTCCTTTCATGCTGAAACTGTTCCCATTTAGATACTTTTTATGATAACGCCGGCACTATAATTGTAAGCCTAATCTTGTCTTTAGGGCAGCTTTTGCAAAAATTAAAGCCTGTGCTGTATAATCTTTAAAGGTTAACACAAATGACAAAAAATATTTTTTTTCACTTGCCTCCAGTGGTATCTAGCTATGCAGATAATTTGAGCTTGATTGCTGAGAGTCCTGCTTGTAAAATCTGTATCCACCTTAATGTATTGGGATGTGTAATAATAATTGTCTTGATTTGATTGTATATAGAAGACGAACACAACCACTGTGACTACACCCATTTGGCTTGGGAAATCCACACGTTATTCTTTATTCCATTACAAATGTTCCAAAAGGAATCAAACTCCAGAAACATGATTAACATGTCCAATCTAATTCAGTTCATTTTTATTTATGTAATGCCATACTGCGCATTTTGCAAGTAAATGAGGCCTAGAGTTGGACACCCCTAGTCTAAGGGAATTTACTATAACTTTATATATTGCCTCTGGGCCTGAGAAGTGAAACCTATGTGGAAGCACCTTAAACCTGCATTCTTTCTTATGATTTCTTTATCACATGGCAACTCTCCTGTTTGCAAAAAGAAGTGCAGTTGTGTAGAAGTCTATAGAAAAAAACAGGCCCTCAGTTACACTGATTCATGCCCTCAGTAAACACGTTTCTGAGGAGTCTGTGCTTGCAGTTTCAGATCTTACTGAATACAGCATAACGCTCATTATGTAAATCATGGTCCCCATTAGTGTAGAATATGATTTAGGGCAGGCCAGCTAAGTTTGAATGTGCAGTGTCTCTCTCATTATTAAGATCCAGCACAAACTCGTGACACCTGCTTTTAAAAATCTAAGATCACAGTGGCCAGAATGTTAAGTTGCCAGTCGAGGAAATGCAGTTTTTGCTATTTCTGTGTCTGCTTTATTTTTCACTCCCAGGGGTTGCTTCTTGATCTTGTCCAGATCCATAGTCCATTATGTGATACAAACTCAAAAGGAAGTGAAAACTAAACTAAAACTAGGTCAGTATTTCATCAGTTATTAATCAAACACATACGCTGCTAACGGCATCCTAGCTTGTTTAGCTTGCCGTACGATGTAGTTCTTTCGTATTTGACGTCAGTCAGGAAGAGTTTTAAAATAGCATTAGCTGCATTCGATTCACACACATTTCTGAAATGACATGTAGAGTTCTGCTGGTATATTTTTAAAGCTACTCTTCATGTTGCAGGAGGAGAAGTCTGTGTCAGGATTTCAGGCACTTTAGTATATGGTACAGTGTGACATTTCTTTGTAGTTTTTCTATCTGAAAATGGAGCTAACTAGCAAGAGAAGGTTGTTTGGTGCACACACGCCAACAGCAAAAACAGAGTGAACAGAGAGGGCTTTCTTCATTTTGTTTTGTACAGCTATATCAAATTGTGTGTCATGTCTGTGGTTGTGCATAGATTCAGACTGTTATTTTTGCACCCCTAATTGGAGGCGAAAACTGGCTTTTTTCTTGTCATTGGTGAGAAATAGTATTTGGAATCACAGCGTTACAGTCTCGTTGAGCAGCCCTCAGTAGTGGCGGGTCATTCATAGTTGTGGCAGCTCACCTTCAGTGTCATGTGGGATTTTGGATGTCGGCAGCCTCAACACAAGCGCGTCCTCTCTGATGCATAACGAAGCCTTTCTTCACATCATTCTTACTTTGCTGATCCATCATTACAACAGTAGCTAAGCGCTGCCACACTCTGCTGCACGGTGTTTCAATCAACATCAATGTCAGCAGTACGAATCATCGCGGCTGATTGTCAAGGTGTGTGTGTGAATGCATGTGTGCGTGCGCGCGTGTGTGGGGGCATCTGTTTATGTGTTGGCGGGCGCCCATGTGGGCGTGTATGTAAATGCTGCTGTAAGACAGCTGAATGCCTGTGCTTTACTGAGAGCTTGGCACCAGGGGAAAATGAAAAGGCCGGGAGAATAATGACAGATTTATAATTACAGAATCTTGCGTTCAGCGCTACTCAGCAGCAACTGTCTGGGGAAGGCAATCTGGCTGTAATTTCTGCTGATCAGGCCTGTCACAGACTTAAGGGTCACACTACACTAATGCCAAAATACACACACAAACACACAAATATGCACATGCACGCAGGTGTGCGCGGCGCTTCGCTCTCGCTGTCACTTATGCAGATGTCAGGCCGGGAGAAGAACGCAAACAGACACACAAACACAGAACGTCTCGCACTGAAATTTAATCGAAAATTGTGGCGCGCCAGCAAATTGCCTGGTTAATTTGCGAGCGCTAAAAGCATCAAGTAAGCTCCAGATTCCCGGAGAAATGGATGTTTTTCAGTCTGCCGCGAAAACACCGCAGAAACGTCAGCTCGGTGGAAGAAAGCAACAAATTCATTATGTAGAGAAAACAAACTCGACTACACAATACAATACAATACAATTTTATTTATATAGCACTAAGGACTATAGGACTAATTTTAAAGGTGAAAGATCAGGCAGCTGCCTCGAGTCTCGAGCCCATCATTATGATTTTGTGAATTTCTAAGCGGGTTTAAGTTTAGTTGAAGGACATTATATTAGCTTGTTATAAAGCCAGATACAAGAAACAAGCTGTTCTGCATAGTACAATGGCTTTTCTTCACAGGCTATTTCAATGTGAAGTATAAAGCATTAGCATATTAGCATATAAGTTATTATTTTGCATTTAGGCAATTTTCAATCTTATCTCCAATAAATTCCACATCCTACAGCTTGAATTGTGTGTGAGTGTGTGCTGTTTTCTCCACAACATTAAAATGCACTGCTTTGTTATCTACAGTTCTTTCATTATTAATTGCTTCCTGCCTTTGTAAGAGAACATCATTTGTCAGTCAAGCCCTCGGTGCAGCCTGTCTCTCTCTCTCTCTCTTTTTTTCTTTTGCAAAAGTTAAATACATTTGCTATTGTGTCAAATTGAATGAGCCGAAACCCCAGTTTGAACAGGATTACTATGCATGGTCCAGCATTCTGTCTGAGTGCAAATGTAGGGGTTTTTTTTCTGTCTTACCTTTAATCCCTGAATGAATTTGTCTGCAGCAGCTAAACACACAAAGCAGCCTTTCCAGAATAAGGATTCTCTCGTTTTTATTAATATTTCTGTTTTCATTTATTTTAGATTTTTGACTTTGATAATCAGAAGGTTTACTGTAACATGGATATTTGTTTTGTTCGTTAGGTGTGTCTGCAACATCGACTGTTCCCACATCAGCTTCAACCCAGTGTGCGCCTCAGATGGTCGTTCCTATGACAACCCCTGCCAGGTGAAGGAGGCGTCCTGTCAGAAGCAGGAGCGCATCGAGGTCAAGTACCTGGGCCACTGCCACGGTCAGACTCTCAAACACACACTAACACACTGACTCTGAAAGGCACAACAACACTTTCACAAACGCAGCGGAAGCCGTCAGTCTACCTTCATGAACAGGTGTTTGCGTCACATTGGAGTGAAAACACGGAGGCAAATGAGGCATCGTGCGGAGCTAAATGCAGGCGGCGTGATTTTGCATCTCCCTCCAGCTGCAGTTCCAGCCACATTTCATAATTACAGAAAGTTTCACTCAATCAAATTTTGGAATGGTGTGGAAAGATAATCCTCAGAGCCGCTGCTGCTACATATACAGATAATTTTACACAAAGTTAATCCTTCCTTTTTTTATGTAGTATCTTTTATTTTGGCGCACTATTTCCGGGGATAAAGTTGTTTTTCTATTAATCTCAGTGCTTTAATCCCTAAACTGAGTTATAGTTCTAATTCATGTAGAAGACAAAGTCACACAAATGTGTTTTTATTTCATTTAATGTCATTTAAGGTTTGTGTGGTTTAAAACCTAAAATCAGATTAGTATATTTTTCTTTTGCCCTGGACTCATTCATTGTTTTGTATGAGTATTCTTGACTATAATGGAACTAAATGGTATTCATGTGGAGCTCCAACTAGCAATATATATAGCTATAGTTATAGATATGAAAGATTTGAAGCACCAGATTTCCATGGACCTTTTTTTCCAAGCTGAATCTGCTCAGCCAGTCATGCCCTTAAAAGCGCTGTTCCTTTCACTTTAAAGTTTGTTAGAAAAATCTTTTCAGACTATCACAAAGATTTGAATTCAACCGGATTTTAACAATTAGCAATTTTGTTGCTATTTTGCTCATTTTGTTGAATAGTTGAAGGTTAAATTCCGTTCAAAATATCAAGTTTAGTAGACTTTAGACAACTGTTGTGATTTGAACCTATATAAATAAAATTGAATTGAATTGGTGTAAACAACATGAAACGATGGATCCATCCAGCCTTGTATCAGTGATTCAGATTGTTGTTGGAGGTATAATAGTGTGGAGGATATTTTCTTAGCACTTTATGTCCCTTAGCACCAACTGATCATCATTTAAATGTCCATCCATTTATGATCACAGTGTTTCATCTATTGCTTCCAGCAGGGTAACACACCATCTCCCAAAGTTTCTTCAGTCTGTGAAGTGAAGAATTAAGGCAAAAGTGGGTTCTACCCAGTACTAGCAAGGTGTACCTAATAATTTGTCCAGTGAGTGTATATCCATGCCCTGTAGACAGTCAACGCTTAGTGTCCTCACAGGTGAAGGCAGTACAGAGGTGCAGTGCTTAGCACTAACCTCTTAGCCAGAAAGTCTTGTTTTCTGGTCTGTTGGTCATCTGAACACTTTGCAGAGGTGTTGAGGAGAATCAGTGTCAGCCTCACTTTCCAGTTTATTGCGGCTCTCTTCTCATTATGTAACAGACTTTACTGCAGCCTGAGCTTGTCTGCACACTTTGTGGCTGGTCACTACCACCAACATTCACTTTACTGTAGTCGCAGCTAATTCCCTCGCACTCTGTGAGAGACTCACTTCCCACAATGAACCCACTAAGTCAAACTGAGTCACTCACCAGATGCAGTTAGGCTCTGTTAAGATGTTGAGTGAAGCACTGGAGATGGACGGCGTGCTGACGACCTTATTCTTACTTTAATTATGAATTTGTTGTCTGTTGTTTTTATGGTGCCTTCTGTGGGCTGTATGTACACGTAAGACTGCTTTGCACTGAGAGCATTATGTTTTCCAAAAAGTCCATGGAGCTGTGAGAACTTTCATTTTGGAATTATTTTAGGCATTATTTCCAGTCTAAACAGGAATGCAACTAGGTAACCTTGCAGCTCAGCTGAGCGCAAAAACATGAGTGTTTACTGTCACAAAAGCTTCCTTTTGCAGATTGATACACCTGACATGTGTCGTTCGGTAGGGAAAAAAAGTTCATACATAAAGCAAATCCTGTTGTGAGTGCTTTTTTGAACCAGGTGATGATTTCTAGAAATAGTTACTGAGTTTTTAAATAAAGCTTTTTTAGAGGGTCATTTAGTTCCATTAAGTGAAAGAAGAGACAGAAATCTCCCAAACTAGGTGATTCACACCTAAACAATCTAAAAGAAACACTACAGGCTTTGATTCTGGAGTCAAATGCACCTTTTAAGATCTGTAGTTATTTTTTTTTAGTGTAAGAGACCGTTTGAGAGGTTCTGAGTACACACAGAACAAATAGGTCTTTTGAGAAGTAATGGGAAGTAAAGCAATCAGGGCTAACGAGCTCTGGAACACAAACAGAAATCTGTATTCCCTCGTGTTATGTCCTGTGGGTCAGACCACCCCGTTTGATTCTCTTTCAATCAAGGAAAAAGACAAATAGCATGAAATGGAGGCACTGAGACGACCTCATGTTAGCAAGGACTCACAGTGACACCCTGGCACTTAGATGGCTGATTATGCTCCACTTTCATGCTATTAGGAAACGGTTTCTGTAACCGCTGCTTGCTACAGTGGCTCAACAAAAAGCGCAGATAACCTTGCGAAGATATTGTTGAACCTCAGCGCCACAGCCAAATTTAACCAGATACTCGTTGAATCCACTGGAGCTGCAGTCTGTTGAGCTTGTAGCGTCTCGCCGCTGGCTACGTTTTAAAATTCATTTGTTTTCTTCATTTGATTTTTCTTAAGTGGATGTCACGCATACGGGACTTGAGCTTTTGAACTGACTGAAATCTTTCTGAGTCTCTTTTCTTTTACTGTGCCTCGGGTGTTCTTGTGAATAAAGAAATAAATAAAAGAGGAAAAATAAGAAGTAAATTCAAAGTCACAGATCCAGCCACAAGTCTTGCATCATGAATCTGAAGAATGCTTTCACAGCTTCTGTTTGAGGGAACGATCGTACTGACCTCTGAAAAAAAAAAATCAATCGCAATAAAATGATAATGATTTGAAGGTGATTTTGTCTAGCCATTGTGAAAAGTAGAACTCGATGCAGCGTCAATGAGGTGAGCAAAAATGCATTATTCCCTCTGATCTTTTCCACCCGACTCTGCTCCATTCTGGCCTTTGTTCGGTGTAATACATTAGGGGCGGCGGTTTCTGACTTGAAGAGAATGGCTCACATTTATACGCATTAAGCACACAGGCGCACATGGCACATGAACCTTTTGTTGAGATGATAATTCACATTCAGTCCTCTTTACCTGCAGTAGCATCACTGTGCATGAGTAACCTGCGATAGAGCTGTAGGAGAGGTTGTAGTGACCTGAGCTTAGCTTTAATGTGTCTTTGGCCTTTCCAGATGACATAATTGGGAACACAGGCGGAGATGGACACTTCGCACGGACCGACCCCACGGGTGAGTGCTTCCGTGATGGTGGCAGATAAGCACATAACATGTGCTGTCATTCAAAGATGAATTAGAATCGCTCCCAGACTTTCCTCTGTTCATCATCCTTTCATGTTTCTCACTTGTTATAATTCATCTCTTCCTGAGGGGCAGTGGCAGATTTTAAGGGTCTCGTGTTTTTGTAGGGGAGAAAGAGGAGACCAGGAATGGACTGGCCCGCGGTCTGTCCATCCCCTGTCCAGATCGCTATAAAAACTACTGCGTCCATGGAGAGTGTCAGTTCCCCAGCAACCTGGCTCAGCCTTCCTGCAGGTACACATGCACACACACAAACAAACACACAGGACAGAGGTTCGTAGGAAGAGGGAAAACAGAAAAACGACAATGATATTGCAAAGTGATAATACATGTTTTCGCACATGAACAGCGGACAACGTCATGAGAATTAAATCAGGAGCTTTTTCGAGCTCCTCCTTTCTCACATGCAACACACTGCAGGAGATAGTCTGTTTCACAGATGCGTTCTCACTTCTGGGAATTTCATTAATGCTGCAGTCACACTAGCGAAAATAGGCATGACCAAAATCGTTGGGTTCATGTGCAGTGAACTTAGAATCTCTTTGCTTTTGAATTAACTGCTTCGAAGACCACTCGCAGTCAGCTGCCGTCTTCAAAGCGACTTTGGTGCAGCGACATGACGCTTAAAAGTGGCAGTAAGATGGAGTTCATCTGCTGTTAATTTGCACTGAATGGGGTCAAGTTGGCAATTACACGCAATCTGTGGGTGATAAAACGGCGATTAAGTGTGATAAAAAATCAAAATCGCAAATCTGTTGCCATCTGTTGCAAATCTGTTGCACAGAAATTCACATTAACCGCTTACATTCAGAAGCCAGCCAGAATCCCAAAGATCTGAAAACATAATAAATTCAGAAATTTTCCACACATGGTCATGTAGTTGCTGCAGGATGGTCATTTAACTGTAAAATAACATGGTGGGCCTTTGGGTGGTCAGTTGGCTGCTGCAACTACTTGCAATCGGTTTCTGAATGCAAAAAAACCCCATCACTTTGTCCAAGTCACAGGTAAGATGTGCAGGATCAGTATACAAGCCAGACACTCACTGAATAACCCTGACCATGACCTGCTCTGTTGTTGCATGAGCACAACAGGTCACACAGACAGTGCACAGAGCAGGTAAAAGACTGTTTAATTTTTTATGTCAAATTATGATATTTGCACTTGTTTGGTTTCATTTTTGGGCATTCTTTAGGTTAGTATCGGTGCCTAAAGTAGTTGACCATTGTCTCATCATCTCCGTGAGGGTTTGGCCCCTGGCTTTTGACATTTGCTGTCACTGACTTCTTCCCATGACCACGAGATGACTCCCACATAAACTGGTTACTCTCTATCACTGGTTACCAATGATAACAGGCTTCTAAGCTAGCCAGTGTCTAGTGGAGGGAGCCTGTTGGTGGTGTGTTATGAGATTGACAACAAATGTGGTTTGCATCTTAAGCAAAGATACACATTTCACATTTCATGCTGCAACATTTGAAGACAAGTTTGATATTCTAACTTAAAAGCTAGCCAGCCCACCATTGTTTCCTAAATATGATGTACTTTTAGCAGAGTATACTGGATTGTAGATGGTATTAACTATTATTTATAATGAGAGAAATGGATTTTAAAAAGCTTCCCATTATCAATTTTATATTTATGTTAACTATTACGGTCAGAGCGTTAGCCATTTTCTACTTATCAGTCGAGCATACCGTACTCATTAGGTTTGCACTTAAACAAACAAACTCTACATGAAGCAAGATGACTCAGACCCGTTCTGTCTTTTTTATCACAAATTTGTTGTTCCTCTCTCTCTCTGTGATCTGCAGACACTAACAGGAAGTGTGGAATGTAAGACAGCTAATCAGCTGTAAAATTTAGAAAGTGCTAGAGCAAATTTATTTTTTAATCAGCCTTGTTTATTTTAAATGAATATAAGCCAGTGCGCTGAGAGCGAGAAGTGTTTAAGATCCCTCCTGCTGTAATGGTAGGACGGGCTGTTGACCAGTCAAATATGCTGCACTGCTTCAAATTAATCCCATGTTGGGTTTGTTGCTGCTTAATGAGGATGCTGGTGTTTCCATCCCCATGCTTTATGATCTAGGGTCTTATTTTGCGGTGTGCAAGGCTTCGGGTCTTGGACCCACAGACTTTGTGCCATCTGCAATCACGCCTTTGACTGTGGTTCATATCCATACAGCACACAGTAAGAGGCTGAAGGGGGATATATACATATCAGAGAGGGTTGTGATTAAAGTTAAAAAAAAAAAGTGTCAGCTTCTGTCTTCAGCTGCAGCTGTGCTATTCACAGACAGGCAGGGATTTTTCTCAACTTAGAATGGGCCTTTGGGGAGGTGCACTCCTGAGGATGAGCGAGCCACTTATAATAAAGGCAGTGAGTCTGGTTTACCTCACTGGACAGAAATCAGTGCATTTCCTGCTATTTCTGGTCTTCTGATAAACAAAAACGTATCAAGATTTCACAGTATTGAAAATCATACCCTAGGGCGCTCTAAATATCCTGGTTATTAAGCTTGAGTAAATGGAGCCCAATTAATAAAACGCTTTAGAAAAATAATTTAATTAGAATGCCAGTGATTTTCCTTTGGCTCACAGCAAAAGTGGTTCGAGGGGATAGCCTGCATGTACGAAAAACCCTGAATAGCTTAACAAGTCCAAAGCCACTTCTCTGGGAATTCATATTGTGTCATATTGGCACAGCCTATGCCCGCACTGCCACAGAAGTGCAGATGGCGTGTGTTTTATTGGTTTTACTGAATTTGTATAATGATGGCAGAAACTTACAGTAAAAAATTAATAGTAAAAAGCAGAGTAATTTGCAGTATACGACTGCATCAATTGTTATATGATGCGATTTGAGTTTTAATCTCGCATCTAAGCTCGCATCATAAATGGTTACATCGTGTCATGAAATGTAACACAGCCATGACTCCTTTGTAACGCACTTAACTTTTACTAAAAGAGAGAGTTGGAAAGGAGGTTTTATTTGAAAGATGTTGTAATCCAGTATCTGATCATAACCTGGATGAAAAGTCCCAACAGACCAGTTTGGTGTACTGTATGTGGAGCAGTGGTGTAGTCTATTTTACTGTAGTGGGCATGCTCCCTCCCAGTAATGTATACGCCAATGATGGAGCAGCACCTCATAAACACCACCAAACTCCCTAACGCACAGAATATACAGGCCAAGTGAGATAGATGTTCCACTTTTTCAATAGCTGTAATGATCTGACAGCTGTTGACATCCAACATATTCTATAACCATTTACGAGTCTGAAAGTCTACAATAACTGGTCGTAAATTAACTATACTCTTATTTGCATATAGTAATTGACTTTCAGTGTGTAATTCCAAATGCTTATATCATATGGGTGCATGCTGCTGTTGTGGAGAACACTAAAGAAGCACCAGTTGCAGCATTTTGAAATTATCGGCTGGCGATGGCCTCTTATTCTTGGTTCTTTAATGAGCTAGTGTGCAAACTGCCATCTTATGAGAGTTGAGGTGGATTACATCTGACAAGGTGCCGGTCTAAACAAGTGACATATATATTTTTAGACTAGAAATAGTCACAAACTGTTCAGTTTTTAATAGTTTAATGACTGCTTGAAAATTGAAGTAAAATTAGCCTAGTAGTTAATACTATTATCATGTTTCTGTTAATTTGCAAAACAAAACAAAATCACTCAAATGAAAGTTCTGTCAAAAAATCCTTCCATCCACCATTTTTCTCAACTGGTTATCCAGTTCAGGGTTGCAGAGGGGAGGAGCCTATTGTAGCTGTCATAGTGTGAGAGGCAGAGTGTCACCAATCATCTTCATGTTCACATCCACAGCGATTTCAGAATCTCCAATTATAATCTCACATGCATGTCTTTGGAGTTCGGGAGGAAGCCAGAGCACCTCGAGACCCCTGCAGGTTCAAACCATTTTCTAGGGTGCAGCCAAGGATTGGAGGGTCTCAGGTACAATGGTCTCGGATCTCATCTCTGCTTTTTGCAGATGATGTTGATCTGTTGGCTTCATTGACCCATTACCTCCAGATTGCACTGGGCAGTTTGCAGCCAAGTGTGATGCATCTGGGGTGAAAAGTAGCATCTCCAAGTCTGAGGACATGATTCTCAGTCGGAACAGGGTGGAGTGCCCACTACTGGTTGCCTTGTGAGTTTCTACCCCAAGCAGATGAATATCTTATCTAAGTATCTTGGGGTCTTGTTCATGAATGAAGGAAGAATGGAACAAGAGACTGACAGATGAATTAGCACAGTCATCAGTGATGAAGAAGCCGTTCCAGTCTGTTGTGTTGAAGAGAGAGCTGAGCATGAAAACAAAGCCGTCAGTCTATCAGTTGATATATTCCCACCCTCAGCGGTGGTCAGGTTATCTGGGTGGTGAATGAGAATGGAAACAAATGGTGGAAAAGAGATTCTTCTGTAAGGTGTAGAAGCTCAACCTAAGAGATCAGATATTCGGAGGGGACTCAGAGTCAAGTTACTACTCCTCCACAACGAAAGGACTCCATCACAATGCTGTGGGCATCTGATCTGGATGCATCCTGGGCACCTCCTAGGTGAAGTGTTTCAGACATATCTTACTGTGAGAAGTCCCCGGACTGAGATAAAATCTCTTACCTGGCTTGGGAATGGCTTCGTATGCCCCCAGAAGAGCTAGAGAGGCATGATAAGATGGATGGATGGATGGATGGATGAATGGATGGAGTTGTCACATTGTTTTATCATTTTTATTTTATTTATTTTTTTAGTTTTCCATCTTTGGGTGTAATTGTATAACTTGAGCACTCAGTTTTGTAGTTGGTATGCACACAGACGACTCTGTTGCCTGAACTTTGATCAGTGCAGTACAGTGCTCATGTCTACCTGCCCATTTTCTTTGTGACAAAAATATAGCCCAAAAGTAAAGGAAAAGGAGGACATATCCTGGGGCATTTTAAGCAGGTACAGAGAAACCCAGGCACTTTCTTGGTGCAGATGTGGTATAAAGCAGTATATCATGTGGTACTACACCAGTGATTTGTAGGGATGTGTGGTTACTTTGTAGCAGCCTAGTGTCATTTGCATGTAACTGTGTACAAGTGTGCATAATAGCTAGGCGCTCTTGTGTTGCTGTGCTCTAATCATAAACTGCAGATGTATCAACATATCTGTGCCGCTGCCTTCGGATGGCTGCAGGGGATTCATGAACTGAAGCAGAAACTTGAAGCAGCTGCTGATAATAGACACTTTAAGAAACTCTCACATTCAATCACAGATAAATGCAGATGGATTTACTGGCTTTCCTGCTTCATGTTCATTTATGATGTTGATATAAAAGTGATCAATTTAAATGATTTATTATTTTTATTAACCCTAAAAGCCTTATCCTGTTATTACTGCGCATTTGCTGGAAGTATTAAATTTGTTATTGTTGATCAAATCTGCAAAGTGACAGCAAAGCGACAGACGCTGCAAGTCATTTTGTGCCAGCTCAGTCAAATCTTTATAAAAGAAACATATTATATGTGGAAAGAGGAAACTATGAGTTATTTAAAGATTTGTGCCCTGTTTGAGATTTTTAAGTTGGTATTCACAGGCAGAAAAAAATTCAGCAATTAACAAGTTTAAACATTTCACACATTAAACACATGAGAAAAGTATTTGACCATTTCCTGATTTCTTAGTTTTTTGCATACTAACAAAAACGTAAATATTTTAGATCATCAAATAAATTGTAATATTAGCAAACATAACTAAAGTAAATACAAAATACAAATTTCAAATGATGGTTGATTTTATTAGTTTAGCCCCCTAAACTAAATAAGTGATTGTGTCACGCTTGACAACTGCAGCTGCTAATGAGTCTTTCACATCTCACAACGATGCCGCATTGGGTGTGGTGAAGGTCATACCAAAGCATCTCAATCCGATTTAAGTCCAAAACCTTCATTTTGGTTTTTTTGAGTCATTCAGATGCGGACTTGTGTGTTTCAGATATACATAATCCAAGTTCACTTTAGTTTCAGGGCATGAACTGATGGCTGGACATTCTCCTTCAGGATTTTCTGGTAGAGAGCAGAATTCATCAGTTACGGCAAGTCCTCAAGATCCTGAAGCAGCAAAGCAGCTCCCCAGACCATCACACTACCACCACCATGTTTGACTGTTGGTATTATGTTCTTGTTATGAAGTGCCGTGCTAGTTTTATGCCAGATGTAACGGGACTCAAACCTTCCAAAAAGTTAAACTTTTGTCTAATCAGTCCACAGAGTATTTTCCCAAACATATTGGGGATCATCATCGTCTCTTTCTTATGTTGAATCATTCTTAGGTGTTTTTCTGGGTTCTTTTGTCTCCTGAATGAACGTTGGGCTGCCCACTCCTGAATATGATCACCACTGTTTCAGATTTCCCCAGTTTTGGATAATGGTTCTCATCGTGGTTCGTTGGAGTCCCAGAGCCTTAGAAATGATTTTGAAACCCTTTCCAAATTGATAAATGTGAGTTTGGTAAATGGTAAATGGACTGATTCTTATATAGCGCTTTTCTACTCTCCCGGAGTACTCAAAGCGCTCTATACAACATATCGCATTCACCCAATCACACCCATTCATACAAGCACTTTATCTGTACTTAGTGCTTTTTCTAACTACATTCACACACATTCATACTCCGATGGATGCATCGGAGAGCAACTTGGGGTTAGTATCTTGCCCAAGGATACTTGACATGCAGACTGGAGGAGCCAAGGATCGAACCACCAACCTTCCGATTAATAGGTGACCTGCTCTACCTCCTGAGCTACAGCCACCCAGAGCAGAGAAGCAAAGTTTGACTTTGCTTCTCTGCTATTCTTGAGATCGTGGCTCTATGAATTGCTTTTTGAGATTGTTTAGCCCGCTTTACTTTGTCAGACAGGTTCTATTTAAGTGACTTCTTGATTCAACAGGTCTGGCAGTGATGAGGCCTGGGTGTAGCTATTGAAGTTAAACCCAGCTTTCCAAAAAATGTGGAAAATCACAGTTAATTCATGATTTAACAATGGCAGCAATTACTTTTTCACACAGAGTCGGGTAGGGTTGAAGAGACTTTTTTTCCCTTAATAAATTAAATCATCATTTCAAACGTGTATTTTTGTGTTAACTCAGGTTACCTTTGTCTAAAAATACAATTTATTTGACGATCTAAAATGTTTAAGTGTGACAAATATGGAAAAAAATGAAGAACTCAGGAAGAGGGCAAATATCTTTTCATGTATGTGTTCAGGTCGTTGCTTATGATACGATATATAATGTAAACCTCTGTACCAAATCAAACATATGGATCCATACAAGAGAGAGGCTGAAAGTATTATTATTTGCAGGTTTAACTTTCTGTGCTGAAAGTGTTAGCAGGAGGTAGACACGTGTCTCATAATGGTTTTTTACTCAAGCCACAACCTCCACGACTGAAAACTAATCCATCTAGTTAACCAGCTGGAAATTAAGTATGATCACTTGTGGCCCTAAATAACAGAACAGTCACAGCTAAAATTCTCGAAGCTGTTTGAAAATGGTAGTAGGTGGGTTTAAATACATCCATCTACTATATACAGTCTGTGTTTTTACTGTCACACAAGAAACAGCTCCAATTCTGTACTGAGAGAGAGTGCAGCATTTAGTTGCTTCAGCATTTAAAGTTGGAATTATGGACAATTACAAACTTTAGAGCATTTTCCTTTTTTGAAAATAAATTGATGCTTTCACTGTGTGTATCGAGCTGTCACTCTAAAACCAGAGTTCATGCCAAACCGTAAATTCTGTGCACCCTTGCGCCCCTATTTTGCAGACAGACACACCAGCTGAGAATTGGCCACACAGGTGCAAATTTCATATTCATACAGGCACACAGAACACACTTAACACAGGCAGCAGAGATATGCATTTACAAAAAGGCACACTGAGGAATGATATTAAAACCCACCACCCACGCACCGAGCCAGTATACATGTGTGCTGCTCAGGTCTGCCATCTTTTACAGCCTGATAGTGTAGCAGCCAGGGGGTCTTGGTGTCTCTCGCTCGCGCTATCTTTCTCTACTTTCTTTCTAACCTCGATCGTCCCAGACGTTCTCTTTGCATGCTGAGCAGCCAGGGAGTGCGGAGGGTCTCTGCTGCCCCCTGATGGCTGTACAAGGCAAAGTCTGTATCTTAATGTGAAGGAAAGCGCAGCGGTCTCTGTGGGAGTGGTGCATGTCTGTGACTGTGTGTGTGTTTGTGCGTACACGAGTGTGGAAACCAAGCACAACCCCCGAACAGAACAAGGTTGCAATGTTCATCTCGTACGCTGTCAGGTCGAAGGGATAGAGAATGTGAAGCAGGTTGTGTGTTTGTGTGTGTGTTTTTGTGCCAAACAAGGATGTGCAGGTGTTGGTGGGTAACAACCTCCCCAGAGACAGGAAAAGCAGGTAAAGAGGAGATGGAGGAGAAGGGGAGATTAAAAGGGGGACTGTTTTAGCTCGTCTCTGAGGACAAAGATCATCTCCATTAGTCTTTTGTGTGTGTTTGTATGTGTTTTCCCACTCAAGGTCCACAGCAAGCTGGCAAAACCTGTAGTATTATGCTGTGAGAGCAGTCTCCCATGAAGGAAGAGCCGATTGCATCCGTAAAAGACTACCTCTAAATACAAAATGCTCTAAATACAAAAGGTTTTTTGTGAACCTGTTTCACCCCACATGTCCTTGTATGGAAACCAGGCTGTATCTGACACACAAAGGCAACAGTGTAACCAAGCTTGCAACACCAGTCTTCATTTCTTTTGCATCAGGTTTTTTGGAACTTGCAGGTGAGAGTAACAAGTTCAATAAGATGTTTTGGGTCATTGTTGTTTGGACTCTAATTTACACTTTTGATATTTGCTGGACTTTTTTAAATTCTGAAATAATTTTGGACTAAACATAGCCAAACAAACTTGTGGTATAGAACCCAGCATTGTTAATTTTGGCTTCACTTTTTTGCAGGGTGGTGAAATTTGGGCATTTTTTGTTTTGTTTTGTCAGATGTCAGAAAATACCCTAGAAATAAGCGCAGAGGTATCAACCATACAGCCAGTCGGCTGGAACCATCGAGCCAAACATCTGGCCCACTAGAGAAGGCTGTCAGTCTCGCCCCAGCCTGAGGTCTAGAGTTCTTCACAGGCGTGCTAACATGTTTTCAAGTAGAAGCTGGTGTCATTCAAAGCAATATTTGGGACTCAGGGTTAGACACACATTCAACACCCATATGGAAAAGATTAGTATAAATGAGATTTGTTGTAAAATGCACATTGGTTGTGCATGTATGTTCTGGCATGTATACACGCTAGAGAGTATGAATCTTTGTGAAATTATAATATAATGACATAATTAAAATTGCAGCGGCTCTGATTTACCTCTGTCCAACTTTAGATCTGTAATGTGGTCTTTCACAGTCACACCGTGCTCCCGGTAATGCCATTACTGTCTTCTCTTTGAACGTGTCTAGAAAAACACTCTGGCCCAGACTGTTTTATACGTTTGAAAACTAAGTTAAGAAAAAGACAAATGAATAAATCTCTCAAAACTAAGTAAATTATATTTCTTAAAAGTGTGACAAGGATGCCACCAAACAGGCTTTCTATCCATTGTTTTTAGAGTTTGGTTGTATAAAGATGTCAGATGTCTAATTATAGATAGCAAAGCCCAAACTGTCATACAATATGAAAAATGAGACAATATCATTGAATACATAGAAACTGAGTTGTGGAAATGGGTATACTTGCTGCTGTCATGCTGGCAAAGACCCACACAGGCACACCAGTTCCACACAGAAAGGTCTGTCTTGTCTTCTAACCACTCAACCAACTACGTCACCCAACTTTGCACCACCTAGTATTTCCATGTGGACATCCAAGTACTAACCAGCTCAGACCCGACCATAACCTGCAAGACAAAACTCTGCATTTGCATCTTTGTTTTTCAATGTGCGCATGTGGAAATGCAGATTATTTAGCCTCCACCAGGGGGCAGCACCTCAGCAAACCTAGCCACGCCAAAGTAAAGTGATGAATCTAAGTAGCAGGTGTTCTTTATAATGACAGAAAATGAACTGAATGTAGAAAAGCTGGGACCTATTGCTGCTTTTACATCTCTTATTCTGTTGTTACTGATCTTTGTAAACAGATAGTTTATTAAATATATGTATTTATGTGCTTATTTACGTCAAAAAAGGACACATTTTAGAGTTTCTCATTTTAAGATGGTATGTGGCTTTTCTTGAAGTGTGGCTCAAGTGGCGTGACCTACTTGGGATGAGCTAAATGAGTCTGGCACCCCTGGCAGCAAGTAGTTAATACCACTATCCACCCCGAAGATCATTTCCTGAGAAGATTTTCTTTTTTCTTTTTCTTTTTTGATGCCAAAAATGTGGACTTTATTTTTGTCCTAAGGTGTCAATGACAGCTCGAGCACCACAGCTCCCCACAGCGAAAGCTTTGATTAATCGTTCAGTGTTTGATTTCACACACTGATACCAGTGCCGCACCACAAGATGGATGTATCATGACCGAATTGCATCATGCTTTAATTATAGTCCCTGCAGTAACTGTTCTTACATTCCATTATTTCGTGAGTGTCTTCCCTATTAATCTCCTGATATCAGAAGCTTGTAAGAGAAAACACAAGGAGCCCAAACTGACCAACCGCACTACTTGATGTTTTCATCTGCTGGCTTTCACCACAGCTATGGCAGCTACATGTGTACATTCTGTACGGACACACAGCTTAACACACTATCTATAATGGCAGCATTAGTATGGCCACAGGCCTAGAACAAAGAGAAGATTATGCATTTTTAGCCACTTGGTGTGAAAACACACACACACGCTCTCCCGCTAACCGTTTTCCACTGCAAACCCCATCAGTCATGTTCATCTGAACGGCTACAGCTAAGGAAAAAAATAAAGTCACCACACTGTCACAGAAATGCAGCGTTCCACCGCAATGTCTTTATCAAACACTCTGTGACGTTTCAATTAGAAATGCTAAAAATAATGAACCTGTCACTCCGTGCACAGGAATGACTCGCTTTCTCTCTCGCTTTCCCCCCACTCTTGTGCGTCTGTGTGTGCGTGATCTCAGCTGTCACTCGGGTTTTAGGGGCCCTCATTGTGACATCAAGGAGTACAACGTCCTCTATGTGGTGCCAGGCTCCGGCAAACTGCACTATGTCCTCATCGCCTCTATCATCGGAGCACTCCAGGTGGTCATCATCTGTGTGGTGGTGCTCTGCATTACCAGGTGAGTCATGCTCGAACACACACGCACACACACATATACAAAAACAGCCTACTAATGAGCCTGGGAGCAGTGTTTTCCATGTTGTGTGTATCTGGGAGTCACAGGCTCCTGAGCATGGAGGAAACAGCTGAAAGGTCACCAAGGTTTTGGGCATACATAGAAAGTACTGTCACATTCTCAGAGGGCACACACACACACACACACACACACACACACACACATCTGAAAACCTGCAGGTGTGCATGCAAGCACAGAAACCCGCACATATCTGTATAGTCCAGCATGCACACACACACAGACACTTGTGTTTTAACATAAGCATTTTGTATTCACTATAAAAACCCAGCCACACTCAGAGCCACAAACACACACATATAGCCTGCAGCTTGTCTGCCTCTGGCTGACCTAAGCAATTTATGACATTTAATAAAAGATTTTAAAGGAGTTTTGACCGAGACAAAACTGCTCCTCCGAGCAAAGGAGGGAGGAGGAGGAGGGGCGAAATGAGAAAGTGGAGCAGGGTGAGAGGGTAAGGAGAGGAGATAAAGAAGCAAAGAGAGAATTTATAACACAAAATACAGCGACAGCAACACTAATGTGTCCTGCAGCGTAGCGATATCCATTTAACACAAAAACATACTTGAACATTCTTCTACGAGTCGAAAGGAATGAACTTCCAAGCGAATCGACGCAGGCGAGCGTTTCAGCGGTTACTGACTCGCTCCGTCTCTGTCAAGCCGATCGAACTTCCACGGCATTTGTTGCATTTTATGAATGTTGCTGGAGTTTTATGTGATTTCTGTTTGTTGTAAAGATTTGCCATTCAGTTAAAGGACAAACAGGGGGAAATGGAAAAGGTCATCCCTATGCTTTGCCTCTTGTGCAAGAGATTTTTTGACATCTTGGAAAAGGTCTGTTCAAAAGGACTTCCCTGCAAAATAACATGTTTCCACCATTTTTTTATTATTCGTTACTTCTGTCTTATAAAATGAACAGAACAAACAAGGCTTTTATAACTTGAACTTCTTCTGTGGAGCCCAAGCCTCTGGTTCCTATGAAATGACTGGAAAAGAAAATATTTTGTTTAATTTTTAAAAGATGAAGATGTTAGTCATTTCCCACAAATTCAGCATTTTATAAAATGCTATTTTCCTGTTTCCGTTAAAAAAGAAAATCATCTCTCTACAGATTGTCCTGTCATTTTCCCGCTACAAAAGTCTCAAAAAGGTGTTCATCTGATTTCTCTTCAGATGCTTCTTTTGTTCTCACAGCAACAAGTTTTGTGAGCCGCACTGAGTTTTGCTGAATAACATGGCTATGTACTCAGAACCACATGGAATGCTTTGGGTTGTCTGGCACCAGAACGTCAGGCACGGATCCTTTGGATGCTGTGGGGTTGCTGGGTGGGGCTTCCATGGATCGGTCTTTTTCTGGCAGTCTAATTGGGATCAGAGGTGCTTGAAAGTCCTTCCAGTGCCCTGGGATCTTTGTTATGTTCCCCATTTGGAGGTGAATGCAGCATGCATCAGTGTAGCTGCAGTCACACAATCCCAGAGACAGGTGAAACAAATCGCAAAGAGGCTGCTCACTCTCCAGTTGTCAGGGAATACATTTTTCCCTAGCAACCTGTGGTTGCCAGGGGGCCACTAACTGGTCCCTGGCGTGACTGGAGCTTTAACAAATTTCCCAGTGACTGTCAACAACCACTCACCAATCGATCGAGGAATGCAAACCTTTCAGTAGGTGTGACTCTCCGGTCTCTCGGCCTGCGTGGATGTGGCCTTTGGGGGTTGCACGAGTCAAAGAAGCACACACATGAATCCCAAACTCAGACTTATTAACAGTGAACCTGAACATATGCAACATGAAAGAAAGACTGCAGGCTCTAACCATGATTTACAAATGTGTTTTTCTTCATACTTGTTTAAGGTTACAAATTAAGCTTTACTTTATTTTTAATATTCTTTCCACAATTTGTTGGTGCTGTTACATTCTACACTGTAGTCAATTTTAAAAAGGGTGATTTTTACTCATTTTTCAGTCATATTGTGTGTATCATGAATTCTTTTGGTCATTATAATCATGTGCTAACATCTGTATCCCTGACAGGTGCTTTACATGAAAAAGGTTTGGGACCTCTGCTTTAAAGCATCTGCGTGTATTAAAGCAGCAGTCTGCCATCCACGTTTCTCCCTCTAAAGTCTCAGTTATTAGATTAATTTTAAAACAGCAATTCATCTTCTTCATGATTTTGTGTTTCAGGAAGTGCCCACGGACCAACAGGATCAACCGGCAGAAGCAGAACAATGTCCACTTCAGTTCAGAGAATACCATGCGCGCCTCCACCCGACTGATCTGAGCCCAGACACACCATACAGAGTCCCCCCTCCACGTTACGGAGCGCTGTGGCGTTAGATGTTTCTTTCCCGCCCCCCAGTAGGCCAACCCTGAAAATTAGCATCTGCTTCCCATCACTCTTCGCCCTCTCTCCCAGTATGAACTCAAAGAATGTCCATGGAGGATGGTGGCAAAGCAAAGACAGAGCTGGCACACAAGTGGGTGATGATGATTACACATTGGAGAAATGCTGTCATCAGTCGCCGCAGCCGCCAGCCCCCCCAAGTTGCCCATGTGTCTCCTTGCACCTTTTTCTGAAGGTTTTTTCTGAAAAAAAACAAAAAACACGAACTATGAGGACTCGGGAGGGGGGGTCCGGAGGATACTGAATGTGTGTGTGTGTGTGAATGTGTATTAGATGTGTGCACTTTGGTAGAGGCGGGCTAGCCGGTGTCTGTTCTTTGTAGATGAGGGGTACAAAGCAAATCGGGGTAGTGCAAAGCAGGGTATCGGGCTTTAAATGAGGTGTGTGTTCAGCCTGGGAGGGGGGTGGGGGGTTTTTGGGGCTACACGTGATGCCTTGCACCTTGTGTTATAGGAGACCTTTGACAGAGGGCACAATGTTATTATAGAGCTCTCTGTTCGGTTGTGACGATGACGTCAGCTACTGTATCTTGGGTTCTATTTCCAATAGTTATTACTACGTTGTCTTGATGGGGTAATTTTTCTGTAAATGTAAATAAATAATTTATATCACGAAATGTAACATATTCTGTGTCAGTCTTTGTCTGTTATGAACCAATGACATGTTGGTAGTGTTTATTAGTGTCATAATCAAAATCTGTATCACCATCCATCCATTTTCCTCAGTGTTTTCCTGTTTCTCCTGGGGGATACTGAGGCACGGTGAGTTATTGGTTTACACCGGTGCTCCCCTTCCAGGTGGAAATGCCTGGAAAATCTCCAAAGAGAGAATGCCTGTGGCATCCTGACTGGATTTTGGAATCACCTCACCTGGCTCTTTACGACATGAAGCATCAGTCTAGTTCCACACCTACACATCGCTCTTATCTCGTTCAGACTTAGTTAAAACAGGCCAGTTTAAGTCAATTTTAAAGGATCAATTGGTCATACACATATTGCATATGATCTGGATCTCACTTTTTCTCATGAGACAGTTCCATTTGTGTGATTGTTTTGTGTCAATATGGGATGGATATAGATGTACCCCACCTCTGGCCCTGTAGTAGCTGAAGTAGACACCAGCTCTGCACACAGAGCTCATGGCCATCGGTGGAGGCTGGAATTTAGATAATCTCAGAGACTGAAAGCCTTACTTTTTGTCTTAGCTGTTTCTTCATCACAATGATCTGCGTTACTGTTGACATCACACCAGTCCGCTCAGTCAGGTAATCGGTATCATCAGGTAATCATCAGTCAGGTAAGGTTGAGAGACATTTAAATGCCTTCTATCCCTAACAGTGAATCCACCATTCTGAAGCAGGAGCCCAAAGCCACAGGAACTCAAACCAGCTGCTTCACACTCAGCTGTACCACATAGAAAAAGTGACACAAAAACCTGTGCTGTGATTGCAGTTCTATAGGATGAGTAAATAGTAATCTGCAGTAATGCAGATCTTGTGTCAGTTTGTTATGTTGAACAGAAAGCTGAGCACGAAAGTGACGCTGTAGCTTCACTATCCGATCAGCATTCCCACCCACGTCTATAGCTGCACGTGGAGGGTAGTGACCAAACAAGTTGACAGGTTGAGGAGCTGAGTGTTTTGAGAGGGGGTCAGAGTAGACTACTCAACAGTGCAAGTTGAGGTGGTTCAATGCATCTGACTAAGATTACCTTCTGGACACCTCCTAGTTGAGCTGTTTTGGGCGTCTCCAAATGGTCCTGGGGTAGATCCAGGACATGCTGGTGAGATTATGTCTCTCAGGTGGAGTTGGAGCTGGAGAAGGTGGCCGGACAAAGGGATGCCTGGGTATCTCTGTCCCCACAACCCAGACCTGGAGAAGCAACAGAGGATGGATGGATAAGTTGCCAGTTCATACTACTTTAAATTGTAAGGTAAAGAGGTAAAAACTTGAATAATCTGACGAATCTGAGCATGTGCCTGTCAAAAGTGGGGAGGAAGAACTTCTTTTTAAGTTGACCTCTGATCTGAGCTCAGTGAGGAGCAGCTGAGATTTAGGGTCTGCATGATTTCTTTTGGTTTGGCTTCCTTGTATAAAAGCTTAGATTTCCGTGAGTTATTTCCCTTCCATTATTCAGATGTCACTCAGATGACTGATAACGGTGGTTTTGATCGACTCATCAGAGGCTTATTCGTGCAAATCAGCTTGCAGCCATTATTCATCTGCCTCAAGCTTCCAGCAGAACATTGCTCACTAAGCAGCACTGTGATAGCAGGAAACATCAGAACTACAAGAAAGTGTCAGAAGTCCGATTGTAATTCCAGACTGAAAGTTTCTAACTTGGCAGTGCACAGAACTCTATAACACTGTGGAGACTACATCAGCTCTATCTAAAACACAAGCAGACAGATCAAAAGTGAACACACCACGACATCAATACATCAAACTCTGATGAGACAGGAAAAAAAGCCATCACACAGAATTAAAGAAAGATGGGAAAACACTGTGAAGTACTGATGGGTGAGGGGCAGGATCTCTAAACTACCTTTCAAGAAAGCAATAAAGACCTGAGGTGGGGTAAAATAAAGTGCCATTTCAGCATTAAGATAACTATAGAATGAAAACTGTGTTTTGCTTCTTAGAGCTGAACTCCATGAGGGGAAGCAGCACTCTGCTTTGCATCTTTGTGAAGCAGGAAATTTAAAACCCCAAACACATCTCAAAGCCAAATTTTAACATAGAGCCTTTTAATTTTTTTTTACAATTACACTATAAGTCATATTGGAATTTTTTTGCATTGAATAAATTACAAGTCTCTGACTTTCATAAAATTTTATTCCACGCTATATCTGGTATTATAAACTAATTAAAAAGTTGGTTTTTTTTATTAAGTGAAACTTGATCACAAAGTCAGTTAAACTTCAGGAATATCAGTCTGTCCAGTTAGGAATCAAAACATCTGTGTCTCTGGTGCACAGTGCCAAGTGTGCCCTTCAGTTTTTTGAGAAGCGTATTAATTTACTAAATTACTCTAAAATCTGAGTTTTAATTAAACGTATATGGTAAGAAGGAGATGCAGTTCTGTAGTAAATTAGGCTCCACCCACCTTATCCAGCCACAACAGCAGTACTATACAGTGCTACATCAGCTACTGACACATGAACATAACTGCTGATGTTAATTACACTTGCATGAGTTCCTTTCTGCACTGAATGCTTTTACTTTTGATACGCCGGCATTATATTAATATACACTTACTATACACTTACAATGAATTCAGTACGAGTTTGCTGTTGTTGTTTTACAGTATGGGATTTTTTTTTCACCTGATTCCTAAAACTAAACTATAAACTAAAACTAGGAGAGAAAAAATCTTTTTGTTACTTTTTGTTACTGTGAATATATAAATATGTATTAAGTGTAATTATTTTTTATTTTTTTATTTTTTTTGGTCGTGGTCAGTTTGATCAGAAACTTGGTGAATCTGGTTACTGAGGAGATGACTTTGTTTCACGTGTTGCTGTATTACTGTAAAATTCTGATCGTCTTCGTTTTTACCATTGAGTCACCAATTAGATAATAAAGGACTAAAATAAAATTAGAGTTTAAACGGGCACTTTTTAAAAACGGTTTTAACAGTAACAGGTAACCACAGTGCAACAGGTGTCAGCCGCCACCAGATGGCGCTGTATTCACCGGAACTTGACCTCAGCATGCGCCTCTTCTGTGCACAGCGGCGTCACAGATGCGGTAACATCACTGAGGAAGTGTTTGATGAGCTTTACTAAAAAGTGGACTCACGGACTCATCTGAAGTCATCTCTTATATCGGGCTATGTTGTGTGGTTGTCGTGGCCGAGTGGTTAAGGCGATGGACTAGAAATCCATTGGGGTCTCCCCGCGCAGGTTCGAATCCTGCCGACAACGAGCTGACGTTTTCAAAACCGGTCATAAGGACGTAAAAAAATCATTACTGCTGACTAGAACCGCCATGTTTCTCTGTCATTGCATCAATTTCACGGCACCTGTTTGACATTAAATAGTATAAAACACTGGCATTACTAATAACCTCATTGTAGGTGCTGTTCTGTTTAAGTCCAGAGTTCTAATAAATGCGATTAGTAACACCTGTCTTTATTTATGTCAAAACGTCTGCTGCATGGAAAAAGGTCTGTTCGAGGATTAAAGCTGATTTTCTTTGGACCTGACTCATCCAGTCACGATTAACGTGTAGCTTTCTTGTTACCTGTACAGATGATTTAACTGTGTCCTCCATATTTGACCACTTCAGTTGTTGCCATCAGTAAACGAATTTACCTTAGAAGGCTTTTAGAAGTTGTTGGGGTTTTTTTGTTTGTTTGTTTGTTTGTTTGTTTGTTTGTTTTTTACAGATATTTAATATGATAATAGGTTCTATAGGGTGACCATATTTTGATTTCCAAAAAAGAGGACACTTGGCCCAGTCATGAACAAATTTAATAATACTGTTTGCTTAAAGAAAACTTTAACATATTTAAACAATGCCTTCTCTGTGCAGTTAATGAATGGTGAAATACAAATGTCATATAGGCTTTTCCAAGTCAACAAGTGCAAAAAACAGAGGATGGTTGGTCACCCCATAAGTATTGATTAAACCACCGATTTTTTACAGAATGAGTTACAGAATTACTTTTTTTCCCTGTGTTGCTGTTGAAGGGTAAACTGTAGAATGCACACTTCTTGAGACTTCTTCCAGCCGCCACCCAGTGCATTAAGAACATCAAAGTCACATTATTATGGGAATCAGCAAAAGACTATCCCAACAAAGGAAAAGTTAATGGAAATCCTGCTCTGGAAAATCCTGGGTCACTTTGATAGAATTTAAAATGTTCCCAGTCTCTTTAATGAACCAATAGGCATTAAGGCACGTATGCCTTTTTTCCCCCACCTTTTTTTTTTTTACTTTAAACAATTACATAAGCTATGCAGAGTTTATTATGGAATATTCAGCAAAGGATGCATTTCACGTAGCAGCAATTATAAAAATACAAAGAACAACAACATCTAATAGTCTGTGAAGGTTCTCAGTCATCCAGGTCATCGTAGTCTAAGGAGCTTGGAAAGAAAAGCGTCTGGACTTCTTTAAGTTGCTTGAAGACGTTTCACCTCTCATCCGAGAAGCTTCTTCAGTTCTAAGGGTCAAATGGTGGAGGGGGGTCCTTTGTCCCTCTTTGGGGGGAAACTCCCACTGGGTTTAAATCTGGGACTCTCCACCATTTGACCCTTAGAACTGAAGAATCTTCTCGGATGAGAGGTGAAACGTCTTCAAGCAACTTAAAGAAGTCCAGACGCTTTTCTTTCCAAGCTCCTTAGACAACATCTAACAGCACTCACATGTTCCTCCATTTTCCCACTTGCAACAAACTGTACCTCTTTAAACCTATAAGGAAGGGCGGGCAAGGTTGCTGTTGTATCAGTATCTCATAATGGAAATTGTGTAGTGTCACAGTACACACTTTACCCTTCACCCTCACTGAAATTACAAAGTAAAAAGTCATGGTTTCTTGCAGTTCAGTCATTGGCACACCCACTTATGTGTCTGCACAGAACCTGGCAGGACCCAGTCAGTGTAATCCTGTCAGTTTCCTGTCTTCCCCTGCTGCTTTAGGCTCAGATCCAATGGGCTCTAGGCCAGGGAGGAGCAGGAAGGAAGTCTTTGTGAATGTCTGAGTATCTGCTCTCAGCTGAGACCCTGGAGTCTGGCAAATGCTACAGCTGATAACAAGTTCGCCCTCCAATATTTACACTTCTTCTTGTTCTTGGCATTCACCTGTTGTTCGGTTACACACAGATACAGTAAAAATAAAGAAACTATTTTCTTTAACCTGTCCTATGTATTGCTTGCGCTGTCTGTTTTACCACCAGAAGTGATATGGACATTACTTTTATTTCGTTGGATGGTAAAGTGCAAACTGCGTCCAGGACTCAAAATCCAGTTTTGAGTTCCCTCCCCAGACGCCTTAACGCCCACTCACATCCTGGGCCATCTGACCTCAGGAATTCACATGACAAGGTGCGGCCAGGTTTCACAATGGGCTCACCCGAAACCCTGGCTGATTAGGTCCCACACCCGCTTTCACACCTGGGCGCATGTGATTAGAGGATCACCAGGGGTCCTTTGTCTCTCCTTGGGGGGATACTCCCACTGGGTTTAAATCTGGGACTCTCGGCCATTTGACCTTAGAACTGAAGAAGCTTCTCGGATGAGAGGTGAAACGTCTTCAAGCAACTTAAAGAAGTCCAGACGCTTTTCTTTGCAAACTCCCCTAACTTACTTACTTACTTTCTGGAATGGTTGGTAAACCATGAGACAGCCTACAGGGAGGAGGTGGATCGTCTGGCTGAGTGGTGCGACACAAACAACCTGCTGCTTAACACTGAGAAGACTAAGGAGCTCATCGTGGACTACAGGAGGAATGCTGACCCACATCCACCCATCCACATTAAGGGGATGGCTGTGGAGTGTGTGAGCAGCTTCAAGTTCCTGGGAGTCCACATCTCCGAGGATCTCATCTGGACGACCAACTGCTCCAAGCTGGTCAAGAAGGCTCACCAGCGCCTCTTCTTCTTGAGGACTCTGAGGAAGAACCACCTGTCCTCAGACATCCTGGTGAACTTCTATCGCTGCACCATCGAGAGCATCCTGACCAACTGTATAACAGTCTGGTACGGGAACTGCTCTGCCTCGGACCGGAAGGCGTTGCAGAGGGTCGTGAAAACTGCCCAGCGCATCACCGGAGCACCACTTCCTGCCATAAAGGACATCTACAGGAAGCGGTGTCTGAAAAGGGCTGGGAAAATCATCAGAGACCCCAGTCACCCATCACATAGACTCTTCACCCTCCTGCCCTCTGGGAGGCGCTACAGGAGCCTCCGGACTAAGACCACCAGGTACCGGAACAGCTTCTTCCCCACAGCTGTCAGACTCCTGAACTCTGCCTCCTGACATCTGACCCACGTTAAACTCATGGACTGAACATACACACACCCACAACCACTAGCACTTTACCACTACTGTATAGTTCTGTGTAGATAATCATTCTGTACATACGATAATTTTTAATCCCACAATTGTTTATAACTTACATAGTTCACATTCTGTATAACTGTATATCTCAGATTTCTGTATAGTTTTTATTTCATATTTATATCCTGTTCATAGCCTGTACATAGCTTGTACTCACTACAGCCTGTACATACTTATAGTTATAGAATATTCATAACATACTTCACACTGTGTACATTATAACATACCATAATAGACCCATTTCTGTAATATACTTACACATCTCTATTATTGCTAATATATATATTGTAATATATCTATATCACGACTAAAGCACTTTCTGGATGGATGCAAACTGCATTTCGTTGCCCTGTACCTGTGACATGTGCAATGACAATAAAGTTGAATTCTATTCTATTCTATTCTATTCTAAACAAATGAGTCTAAGCATTAAGTTTTGGTGCTTTGACTTCTATTCTAAAGAGCCTAGTTATAAAACTAATGATTCTGCTGGATTTCATCTTCTTCAGGAAAATTATACAAGAACAGAATATTTATTTCCCCGCTTCTTTAAACTGTTTGATCCTATTTGCCATTGACAAGCATTTAAAGGCCTTGTGTTTCTCTTTGCAAGTCAGCAGACTCTGCAGAAGATTTGAACTTGTCAGGTCTAGTTTTGTTTTCTCTCACCCGTTACAACCCCTCTGAGCTGCAGCCGTAATAGTGGAGCGGAGGAAGAAGACACTGCCAATTTTTACTGTGGGTGCAACTTCAAATTTAATGTGAGTCTGAACAAAGACCCCAAATGGACAATAACACCCACGGTTTGATTCTATGTTCACCTCATAACAACCTGCGCACATCAAAAAGAAACCCTGTAAACCAGAACGCATTCAGGACTGGAATCTGACACCTTTCTTAGAAATGCGTGACTCCTCATCTTGCTCCTTTTTTAAACAGCATGTTCAAACATGCAGTCTTGCTTTCCAGGGTAATGAAACACGAATAATCTACATACCACTAAAAAACTAATAATAATAACATATCCTCTACTTGAAGATCACCCTCTGGGAAATTACAGGCCGGTGCTGAGAGAAGTACCCGTGATGAATTAAAAAGAAAACAGTGAAATCAAACCATTTTGCTGGGAGGCACGTGGCTGTGTTTCAGGAACCCTCACTTGGGGGAAGCACCAAGCTGAATGACTGGGCAAGAGAGCCCTCACATTGATTTTACAATCAACAAACAGCATTTCAACCACTTTTCGCAGGGAAGAATTGGCTCATTGGTTTGAAAATTGATGGTGTTGTACACATGAAAACATGCACACTTGACCAACGAAGAAGTACACAAACGCCAGGCATTCCCTCACATTCTGAGGGCATGTGTGTAAAGCTCACCACCTTGGAAATTGGTCCATTAGCTCCAGAATTGATAGCATCGCAGAAATCACACACCACAGAAAACACACACACACACTCTAGCAACGTACAAGGCCACCTTTAAGTGAGCGTGTGTCTAACACACGCTGGTCTGTGAAAAAGGGTCATTTAAAGATCCATCGCCATCTGTTATGGTCCCAGCATGCCATTTTCTCCTCTGTGGGGGCCTTTGATTTAACGACAAAAGGGTAACATTGCTTCCTTCCTTCCCACTGTGCGACCAGACATCCAGTCATAGCTGGTTATACAAATCAAACACTGCCGGGCATTCATCGCATCATCACAGGTATGCCCACCTGTGAGGGATTGTCGCTGGTAATCACAAACATTAGGGGTCCCATTTAAACACTGATCAGGGACTGTTTGTTGTGGTTCTTGCAAATATCACATAACCAGAGAAAACTAACTATGAAGTTTGAGTAGACAGATGGGTGATTAGATTTGAAAATACAGTTTTTTTTTGCAGATTTGCTTGTAAAAAAACAAAACAAAAAACAAATCTGTTAATCCAAAATTATGTTTGGGGAGCTTTAAAGGCCTTAAAATGCCTAATTATTTCCAACATATGAGTTAGTTCAAAGGCACAAATCTATTGTGTCCTATTGTGTATTGGTCTTTGTTTCCAACACATGGACACTCTAGTGGAAATTTATCAATTCTGTTTTTGCATCCAAATATCTCAAAGTTGCAATAATCTGTGTTGATGTTAAATTATGGAGACCAAGCAGCTCCTAATGAATTAAACCATAAATTCCTACTTTGGTATGAATTTGGGTCTTTCGTCTTGGTCTTGAGCTTTGGTCTCTGCAGCTAATTCCCAAGCTCACCCATTTAAATTTTGTTAAAGGGCTTAAAGTTTGTCTTCATGAATAACTTGGTGGGACGTCAGGTTTTGACACAGGCAGCTGTAGGTGCTATTTGTCTTCTAGGCCTGACTTCTAACTGGACTCCCTGATCACTAGCACTCAACTCTGTTGGCGCCCTTTGGAGCAATTTAGATGCAGTTATAGATATAATATGAAAAAGAAACAAAATCCAATATTTTTAAGCACTAGTTAGATAATATCTGTCCTGGCAACAAACCTGGAATGTCTTGCTATCGTCAGCTAATAATTTAATACTGTCTCATGCAGATGTTGCTCTAAAAATCCAACTTGCTGGTAACAAAACTATTCCCCCACCCAACTGTTCTCCTTATCTCTACACAACTTTTTTAGCCTCTTTTTGTTTGTTGCTTTGAATTTAGGACCTGCAAAATCAATTCTCAGTGGGACAGCAAAACCTTGTCTTGCTTACCGAAGTAATTATCACCAAAGTGATGATCAAATGGGTTTAGAAAGTCAAGACAAAAAACTGAGCTAATAGAAGAGTGTATTGGATTTTGCTAATGCTGGAGCAGGTTTTCCTAAAAAGTAGACTGACGTGTATTTAAGATGATGAGTAATGTTTTTGTTTAATCCACAGACAAAGGTCCCAGACTTAAACATGACTGTGAATTCAGTATCCATAATGCACATGCAGCAGTTAAATAAAAGCGAAAGATTCACTGAACTATCTGTCAGAAAAGCTTCACACGAGAGCTAAACACTTGACATTTCAGAGCATAATATCTCAGAGTATACAAGAGTCTGTCATTAAATCTGGTACAAATTCTGCCTCAGGGTCTTTCAGTTGCATTCTTGCATCCACAAACATGTCCTGAAACAACATGCAAAGGATGGGCGCCATTTTTCAAAGTTGACAAACTGATACTGTTAACAATGACAAGGAAACACGGTACAAAAAAAAAAGCAGGAAGAAAGATTAAAGGTGCTCCATTGTGTGAGAAGCTATCCCTGTCAAAAAGTACATGTTAAGGTGAAACAAGCTTCTTCTTCTTCTTCTTGTGGCAGAGGTCGCCACAGCAGATCATCTTCCTCCATCTCACTTGATCCATCCTGTTCTATCATGCAAACCCTCTGCATGCCCTCCTTCACTACATACATGAATCTTCTCTGTGGTCTTTCTCTTTTCTGCCTGGCAACTCCACATTCAACATCCTTTGTCCAGTATATCCACCTCCTCTTTACATGTCCAAACTATCTCAGTCTTGTCTCTTTAGCTTTGTCTCCAAACCACTTAATCTGAGCTGTCCCTCTCATTTCTAATCCTGTCCATCCTGGTCTCTCCCAGTGAAAATCTTCAGCTTAGCCTCCTGTCTTTTTAGCAGTGCAGTTATAGCCAAACCATACATCACGACAGGTCTCTCTATCACTATCTTGTAAACTTTCCGTTATACTCATCTCCAACTGCCCCACCCTGCCTGCACTTTCTTCTTCATGTCTTTTCTGCATACATATATTCTGTCTTACTTCTACTGACTTTCGTTCCTCTTCTTCCCAGAGCATACCTCCTCCTCTCTAGGCTCTCTTCCACCCGTCTCCACTATCACTATAGATTACAGTATTGTCTGCAAACATCAAAGTCAATGTCTGTTACCACTGCAAAAAAAAAAGGTGCATTTTTAATTACCAGTAATCAAACTGGTTAAATTGCCTTAAGAAAAAGAGGAAAGTGAACAAAAACTGCTGACTTTTTTGCAAAGAGATTCTAAATGATCCCCCATGCATGAGACTGCATGTCAGATTCAATGAAACTAGTTCATCAACTATTCTTGAATGATTAGTCATCCACCCAGATACTTTGCCAGCAGCCAACGGTTACAGCCACACCCCCTGCTGCTGGTTTTCAAGCAACTGCAGGTATGTTTCCCAGGATACAAAGGATACAAAGCTCGTCTAATCAATATAACTTGCAGGGGCTTGTTTGCTCAGAGGATTGGATATTGGGACTATGATTCTTTTCTGCAGTACTTTCAACCACTGCTTGCTTCTGCAGTTAAAAGTTTGATTATGGGAATTTTTTTTCATGAAAAACAAGGAAAATACTAACCGAAGCTGTACCTTTCAATTCAATAAAAAATGCAAAGTTGTAATGTAGGAAAAACCTTCACTGAATGGTCAGAAATAGTTCATGCACTTGCAGGTCTCAGTCTCCAGAGGGCAAGTTGTAAATCAAGTTGTATCCTCCCAACAGCTCCAATAAAGACCTCTTTATTGGTTCCATCTTATCTGCAGGAAAGCTAAGGCAAAAATAGGCAACACAAAATTCCTTGACATAACAGAGGAAACGTGTGAAATGTATATTTGACCATAAAGAACACTGGAGGGATTCAGGACAGCATACATGTTACAGAGATCAGAGAAAAGAGGAAAGGAGGAAAAGTGGGAACAGAGGAAAGAGCAGCAAAGGAAAGGAAGGGGACAGCTGGAAAAATGACAGGATGGGATCGCCATTCCCTTCGCTCTATCCCCTGGGTGAAAGTGGGAAAAAGTCAGAGTTCAAAAGCTAGGAACAAGAGGTCATGCTTTTATGTTGACTAAAGTGTGCATCTCCAAGGGGAAGGGGTGACAGAGAGAGGAGGTAGAAAAACTGGACTCCGGAGTTAGATGAGGAAGGAAATTGGGCGAGTTGTGTCTAGCACTTCCACACTGCTCTGACAGCTCTTAGGCTTATTGGGCAAGTCACCTTGAGAGGAGGTGTTGTTCTTGGATGTTGGCGTGGGAAACTGTCACTTCTGAACTGAAAAGAGGGAGCTGTAACAGGAAAATGGAAAACTTTTGTTGTCTTGTAAATAAAGGCAGCAGTCTTTTTTTGAAAGAGCAGAAGTTGTCAAATTTTTAGGGTCATTCAATCTTGAGCAGGGAGCTCAGTATGAAAGACGCATTCAGGAAGCACTTGGCAACAGTGGGAAGGAAGAACTCCCTTTTAGCAGAAAGAGACCTCCAACAGAACCAGCTTCAGGGAGGGGCAGCCACCTGCCACCACTGTGTGGGGGTTGTGGCAAAGAGAAGAGATGGGGGGGGGGGAGTTGCAGTAAAATAGTAATTATTAGCTGTTGTTTTGCATAAAGGCAAATATAAGCTGATCAGTTACGGAAGTAAAAGCAGGGCACTGCATGAGTGGCTGTGCAGCCTAATCGCAGGTAAAATCTTTAGTTTTGGCAGCTTCTGAGCTATAGTGCTGCTGGTGGAACAGAAGATTGAATCTACAGATTGACTTGGACATTTAAAATAATATGTTAAATGAGTTTATTTTCATATAGTGAGGATAGATCATAGGTGCTAACACAAAATGGATGTGGAGAGGTACTGTTCTCTTGTGAGTGGAACACCCACGATGCGCGTTAATGCTGGCAATGAACGAGTTCTTGGATGAGCAGACCGATACCACTCTTCCCTTTGCTTTTTATTTGTAGACACAGAGTCGGCTGAAGCAAACAAAGCAACTCTAAAGCTCACTAATTAACATACCTCCTTTATGGACAGGTCACTGCACCTGGTCAAAATATAGTCCACGCTGCAGCCTCCCTCATAAAATCTCATGATGTCATTCTGTACTCTTTGGTTTTAAATGAGCAAACAAATGATGCGCTAATGGATGATGAATGAATGAAGTTTCATGCGCTGATCGGTATATTTTGCAAACACTGGACATGCATTTTACAACTCTATCTTTGCGCTAAGCTAACTGAGCCCTGACTGCAGCTTCTTCTTTACAGAAAAACACAAAACAAGCGGAACCACATGCAACCCTTACCAAGGCAGCAAATAAGCATATTTAAGTAACAGAGATGTAATAATTGTTATCAAAAACAGAGAGATGACTGTTTTTATGAATGTGATTTGGCTGTGGCCTCTGCCAGCTTTCTTTTTTAAGCTTGTTTTAAGGTGTGGCTTTTTGCATGAGCTACAGGAGTTGTGGAAACCCTAATCTGAGCTTAGGGGTGGGACAATATTGATCTTAGATGAGACAGTTGAAAACCAAACCAACCAAGCCTTTACTCTATCAGAAAGAATTCAATAAAACTCAGGCGGGGGCTTGACTACTTTGCTTTATTAGCATTGATTTAGAAATACCTTATCATTGTTATACAGCAGGTTTTCTGTTTGGGGGGGGGGGGGCAGTGACTTGGCTGAGCACACTTGCTTCTCTGCTCTTATTCAAATTTCTGTCTCTATTTTTGTTACATATTCTTAATAAACATGCCATTTTGCTTGATACAACATGTTAAGGCAGATTAGGCAATTGTGTTACTGTTAAAGTAAGATTTACAGTCACAGCGACAAAGAGGCTGATTGACACAAAGGCCAGGGCAGCGTGCCAGGCAACAGATGAGCTCACTGTTGAAACAGGGATTTCCACATTTCCATGTCAGTTTGGCCAAAGTCAAAAACAAGAGCAGGGGGCACACGGGGCACTCACACACCCAGTCATACACCGACATGTAAGGATAGAGACATACGCCAGGCTTAGACAAAACAATGTATGTGATTTATCTCTCTCTCACACACACACACACACATGGACACACACACACATCTTAGTTTATTGTGTTGTTTTACCACACTCCATGAAAATGCAGTGGGTACAAATTTGCACAGTGTAAACACACACACACACACACACACACACACACACACACACACCACCTGAGTGTAGTAAACAATAGTAGCCTTCACAGATACTTTTCAAATGCAGCCAGCCTTGTTCAATGTGGAATGGGTGGCAGTCACACGAAAACACCACACAGACACACTGCAGCTCTACCTCTATATTGTCAACTGGGCTAGGCCCTCACGGTTACCATAGCAGCCTGGCCCCTCCCTCATTCCCTGCAGGGGAGGTGTTTTGAAAGTTCACGGCGTGTTTGTGCGTGTGTGGGGTGCAGAGAGAAAGAGGCAAAGGGGCGTGGAGGCCGAGAGAAGTGCAGGAATTAGTTTACACCTCTCTCCAGTTTCCAGTTGCAACAAGTGGCAGCAGCAGCATCCGAGAGTCTGCAGACCTGCTGAACTTTCCCGTGTGCCTCTCAGACACGCAGTCACTGCAGGACCCACGACCACCCGTGAGCCATGGAAGAAGAAGCGCCCCACGCCGAGCCCAGCAGCAGCGCCTCTGGCAGTACTCACACCATCCCGCAGCCCGAGAGCAGCCCCCAGCCCGAGAGCAGCCAGCAGTCCGAGAACCCGGAGCTCCTCATCCCGAGCTTCTGCCCAGCGTCCTCCCCGCCCGCCTCGTCCTCCCCGACCCCGACCCCCACCGGTACCCTCTCTAGGTTCGGCTTTAAAGTGCCAACCAGCCCGGGCGCGGTCGCCCAGGGGAGCCCGGTGGACCGCGGACAGGTGAGCGCCATAACGGTGGTGGCGCTGCTGGACAAGCTTGTAAACATGATGGAGGCGGTGCAGGACAACCAGCAGCGGATGGAGCAGCGGCAGGCCGACCTGGAGAACGCGGTACAGAGCGTGCAGGGCGACGTGACCCGCTTGACCAAGAACCACTTCACCACCGCCTTAAACGTGGACAAGCTGCTGGAGCGCTCTCGCAAAACCAGCGGGCACTTGAAGGAAGTGAGGGTGCGCCTGGACAAGCAGGCGGTGCAGGTGAAGAAGCTGGAGAACAACCACAGCCACCTGCTGAAGAGGAACCACTTCAAAGTGCTCATCTTCCAGGTGAGGGAAGCACAAAGAAACACTAACAGCCGTTGTGTCCAAGACGCGCAGACGGCATTCCAGCCAGAATAAACGCCCCTTTGTGCTAATTTTAAAGGTGCAGTCCGCCGAGGTTTTATATGAAGCTCGTTTTATTCACAAACTTCAAGTCCAAGTCTGTAAACGCAGACAGACAGTTAATTTAGTTGCATGAGCTGGAATGCTGCACACTGTGAAAATGTAACCCTGGTGGCGTTATAGTGACGTCAGCACGGTGCCGTCACCTGGGTTTAAAACACAGTATTTGAAGCAGACCAAAATGTGGCGTTACAAGCAGAGAAATGATCAGACGTAGCTCTAAAAAGCCTCATGAATTCAGCAACAACAAAGATGGTTTTGGAAGGAAAATGTCAAAAGAAGGGGAAAAAAAATCCTTTTTATAACCTTATTTTGGGGTAAAGTCGGCAGATTTCTAAGCATTATTTATCAGATTTGACAGATTTGTGGTTCCTATGCATGCCATTTTTATGACCTGGTAATATTCCAAAATAACTGCCCAAACAAGTGCCTGGATGCATTTCAAGATGGCGGCAAAGTGGTGAGACCTGCTCCTAGAAGGAAAACGGAGGGAAAAATGAGAACATCTTCAGTGTAACTCCAATAACCTTTCAAACTGTTTAAAACTCAGTGTTGAATGGTTGGACTACTGCTTTAATGTAGATGAGTGAACTTGTGTGTGTTGGCTTTATTTGCATTTACATTTGACTGCAGTTTTGGGTGTGTTTGGTTGTGTGCACACTCGCCATGTGCCTGGTTGGCACTGACACGTGACGAGTGGTAAGTGATTTGCGACATTTTCATTTTCAGCTCTCCAAAACTTGCGGAGCAGGCTTTTAAACAAACACGTGTGCATATTAGAATAAGTCTGAGCAAAAAACCAACGCAAAATATAACCAGATTATTTATGAGTTGAGGTCCTTGCGAGTACATTTGAGTCCTATTTGTGAGGAGAAGGGTGTGTCTGGGAATGGAGCTGCACAGGATAATAGAGGAGGGCTCAGACTCTGACTTTAAGTGGATCTGTTTACACCCCACAGTCATAATTCAGGGAGACAGCTGGTTTCTTTGGATGGATTTCCCACTTTTACTGCCATATCACACCTGTACTCGGGCAGGGGGAAAAAGTTCTCCACTTTCTGTAATTTCAGGAGATGGTTTCAAGTGGAAACCATGACTAATGGTTTCCTCACCTAAACCGTCCCTCACTTATCAAGAAACATTAAAAGAGCTGAAATAGCTTTCTTTACATAGCAGGTAAAATGAGACCATCGCCTGCATTGTTGCACCGACTGATGATTGCTGCGTGGCTGTGGGAGTCTTCGTGCATGGTTTTTCACGTGTGTGTGGGTACCTGTGAGCATGTGTGTACTAGTTTGTGCCCAGGTAGTGAAAAGGGGGGTGGTGGGAGGGGGCACTGTTGACACAGCCAGAGCCTCGGCAAGCTTTTAACCGCTGTTGTTATCTGGTTTCCCAGGTACTGGGGCTCTGTTGTTCAAATGCAGCAGGTGCCAAGATCGTTTAGTATGTATGTGCTAGAAGGGAGTGACTTGTTGCTTTGGAGATAATGAGAGTGGACAGTGCTGCTGGCTTTCGATGTACCGTCAAATTGCATGTGCTCGAGTTTCTCTCACCTAAGCAGCATATGAATGAGCATGAGTAGAGTTTCTGTTGTTATTTTGGGTCCTACTTAAAATGTTCCTTCATTTTCCCCCCAATTTCAAGTCAGGCTAAGAGTGGAGTGTTTGCAGATGGGTGTAGAAAGACTAGGAATGACCTTAAGGGTGTGTGTGCAAAACATGTGCATTCTTGCAACTTGGCCAGTGGATGTTACGCTGATATGTTGGGTCAGGTGTATACAGCTCTAGAGCTTGTAAATGACACTCAGAGTGCCCTCAGGGGAGTGGGTAGTTAAAGAACTTAAATCCAGCCCTTGTTCCTTCACCTGTTTTGACTCTTCCATCGCTTTACACCTCTCCTAATCTCTCTTATTTGGTATCAGTATGGTCCACATTTTCTCCATCTAGTGCTCTACTCTGTTTTTTGTCTGATATCTTTTTATCTGCTCTCTCTTTTGCTCCCGGTTTTTGTCTTTTAAACCAAATCCAGGTTTGTTTTTTTTCTTCTCTCTCTCTCTGGTCAAACCACCTGTCCTGGTTCCCTGAAACTTCGCTAAAGCACATGCCACACGTCTCACGCTGCTCTTTGATATTTTGCCGCCCACACTAGAGCCAAACTTTCTTCTATTCACCTCCCCGCTCTGCAGAATTGATCCAAAACCCTGTACGTGCTAGATGAGGCGGAAACACAGAGGGCTGCTGGTTAAATGCCCTCCGTTCCACGGAGCAGGGATCCCATACGAGCTTTGGCCGCGGTCGGTCAGAAATGACAGCGATTTCTGCCGCTCTGCTGCATTCCTGCGCATAACGAGGACTAATGAGGTCTTAATTACTGCTGCTTGGGCTTTGTTTGTTTGTTTTGTGCATCAGTGCTTTTCCTGTCTCCGTACGGCCCTCCCATCTCCAGGCCTTTTGCTGTTGTGTACGCACACACGTGCACACACGCAAAACACAAAGAGTTCCAAGTCATCAGAGATTCCGCTGTGTACAGTGTCAAGACTGTTTTGGTCATTTCTCTTTGGAGAGGTAAAACGTTGGATTGCAGATATTTTCTTTTCCTATTATTCGTCACATAGGCGCGCTTCAAAGGCTCATTACCTGAGGGGTCTTGGAGATCTTATAACTTATCTGAATTTGCATCTCTGTGGCACGCTACATGAAACGCGCTGTATTTGGAATTTAATTTGCTGCGACAGAAAAGTCATTTATTTCTAAGTAGATCATAACGCTCCCATCTGTGCGTATTTCACTGTGGAATAGCCTCGCAACAAACACGTCAACCTCTGTGGCAAATTGAATTTGAGCGGCGTGAGGGTTTTATTTGTTCTGTCACTTTGCATGTGTGCAGAGTTTTGCTGTATATTTAGCAGCGAGAGTACAGCTGTGCTTCTTTCCTCGAAGGGATGGGAAAGGGGATGTTTGGCGATTGTCTGGGTTTGCAGGATCACTAATCGCAGAGAGCCAGTGGGAGCAACAGAAGCCCCGTCTCTCACACACCGTCACACTCGCATGGCCTATCAAAGAACCTTCATATCGCTCTGCCAGGAAAGAGAAACAGGCTTTCAGGCCAGAATAAACACACTTTCTGTGTTTTGTTGCTGTCAACTGAACAAAAAGTTCATGTAGTTTTCTTTTGTTTTCTTTTGCTTTGTTATTCTCTAAAAGGGAGGAAAAACTGGTAATGTTCCAAGCCCTGTAACTGTATTGGTAGTTCAAAGAAGCTGAATGAGCAGGGTTGGAAAAAAAAATCAAAATAGTAGTAGTTGTAGTGTACAACTTTGAACTCTTATTCAAGTCCCAAATTGTATATTCAAGTGAACTGTGACACAACAGACAAGAAAAAACCTGCAAGCTAAACTCAGGGTGGCTCTCTTATTAGCTTTCCTTATAAAATCTGTTCTCTAACAAGAGTAATTAGATATTTGAGTGCAACTGGAGTACATATTATGTATGTTCACAGTATTTTTACAGGTTGGAGCAGGAAGCTGTCTGCAGGCTACAGTCAAGGTTTGTTGTATGTCTCCCTCTTTGACGTGGTCGATTTCACCACTTTATGGCTGAAAGTAGTGCTAGCTGTTTCAGTGTATTCAGGCCTGCTGGGCATACATGTCGCAGATGTTGAGTACAGCAAAGGTGTAGTTAAAGAGAGTAACTAGTTACGTTACTTTAAAGAGAAAATCATCAGCAGTGCAGGGAAAGGAGGTTGGAGTAATGTTTGTCTTTCTTAGCAACTAATAGTGTAAGTTCAGAACTTTTTGTCAGATTGAAGATGGAACCGCAAACGTTCAGTCACAAGATGAGTTCACATCTCGGAACATCAAAGTGTTGTCATATTTTGTCCTTTTAGTTTTATTAAGGCCTCAGTCAGGTAGCCCTGTAGACCCCCGTCACACCCCGGGGACAAGTGTATTCTCTGATCGGTTGGCGAGTGGTCAGAAAGAATGTGCTGACCTTGTGCTGCAACCGACGTGCAACTTCTACTTTGAAGACAAATGTCGCTTTTTCACATTTCAGTTTTAGTGCCTCTTACCAAGTAGTTTGAGTGTTTGCAGATAAATAAGATTCTTCCATGCAAACTACTGACCACCACACCACTCTGCTAGCAACCCACCAATGCAGCACCATACACCTCTTTGCAACCAATTTCATGCTAGTAACTACCAGCAACCACTCGCATTCTCTAGGAACAGGTGGTTGCCAGATGATCATCAGCACATCTGTAGGCCTTTGTGACTGAGGCCTAATGTTAACCATTTGCAAACCTGCGTTAATGTTTTATTCTGAATCGTACGTGGTTGAAGAATGGGGCTTAAATAGCTGTTGGATGTGTTGCATCCATTGTTTGGCTCAGTCCTCAACCAGTTTTGGTCTTGGTTTTCAGAAATGACCACCAGTTTAACTTGTGTTCTCTACAGTGAGATTTTTTTTCTCTTAGGAATATTTTTAGAAAGTGCTGTTTGAAGCAAGACTCAAAAGAGTAAAACTGGTCTCAGTAATAATAGTCACTGGGTGTGCAGCCTTTAAGGCGTGCTTTCTAGTTGAATAATGAAGTATGTTTACAGCATGGGTTCTCGCTTTGTTATCATTCTTTCTTTTCCTTTGGGGTTCATTCCTCAGATAATCCTCTGGCTTTTTCCCGACAGCAAAAAATAAAAATGGCAGAACTGCAAGTAAGAGATAAATATAGAGTGAAAAATGATAAGCAGTGGGGAAAAATAGGCAAAGTGAATACGTGGCCTGCAATTGTCAGTTAATGATAGTATAAGAATGAGTGTGGAGATTATACAGAAGTTTTGTAAATGAACAAACCCCGTGCATCAGAATGGGGATCTATTACCTTAAGTGCTCGCTTTTATTCCTGATGTAACATTCAGGTTTGACGAGTCGGCTCAACTGTTTCAGCCTCTGAGGCAAAGGCAAGTTTGCAACCGCAGAATGTTTGAGTAAAATACCATCTGTAACAGCTTTAATAATAACGCAGAAAAGAGGTGGTAACATTAGAGCCTGGATGGGTATCCGCAACTGACTGATACTGTATGACTGATAATCTAGTCTCACTGTTTAATTTATGATATTTTTGCAGTAAAGTCATACTTGCAGACATACAAAGGTATGTAGTCTCCCACCGTATTGCATGATGCAATGCACGTCTTTGTTTGGGAAGCGCCGGGAGCATGTTTTCCATGATATCTCAGATTATTAATAAGGTAATGAAGCTCAGTGTTTCCACCACTGTGGATTTAGAAGGGTGCCCCATCCTCCCAGTTGGGCATCCCTCCAGGAAACTGAAGGCAAAAAAAAAGTGGATTGTGTGCGCTTCTTGAATTTCTGTGCTGCCGTGTACAGTTTCACTAGTTTTTGTGCTCTTGGTTTCAGTGTGTATATGCCAGTTTCATGATATGCTCCATTACAAGATGCCCATCACCTTCTATCATGTCCATGTAGAGCAAAGGAGAGACCACTGAAGTGAGGAGGAAGTTACTGGAGTTTAAACTGCCTTATAATCTCACTGCTAGTGTAGCAAAAGTTTCTCAGCAGCTGCTGATCAGTGTAAAACATGGAAACACTGAAGCTCTTCTACACAACCAAAATAAAAGGGAGGGAAAAAAAACAACTAAATACAAAAGAAGCAGAACATTTTGGTTTGTTAACAATCTAATGTGCACTTATTTCATTCATATGGCTGCCAAAGTTGACACTTGTGTCCTCTGCTCTCTGTTTCACAATGTGTGTAAAGCCCCACCCCTGCCCACACATTGAGCTAAGTACAGACTAAGGGTAATGCTACCTTTTTGACAGGTTTTGACATGTCAGTATATGTCAGCAAAAACGTGTGTGTGATGACCATTACTGTAGATTTGTTTTTTGTTTTTTTTCCAAGAGTAGCTTTAAAGGCAGAGACCACCCTCACTTACTTCCATTGCAAATCCGATAATTGAGTTCAGAAAAACGCTTGTAGCGTTATTCCTAGTAGGCTTTCGAGGGGTAAAGAGTTGTTTGCCGTTTCTGACTTTTGTGATCTGTCTAATCCCTTCTTTTAGGCCTCTACATTCATGTCCGGAAGAGAGGCAACAATAACTATTTTGTTCTCATTCCTCTGCTCTTAAACGGAACGTGAAAATTTGACATGTTGGCATTCCTGTCTGTACTGTGGACACATATGCCCTTTAACCTCTGTATGGAGTAAACATTGTGACAAATATAGAGAGCCTTATCAAAAATGCTCCCAGAGCCCTTATCAAACAATGGTTTTGATACACACGCACACAATGAGACTAGAGCTTTGTGTGAAGAAGGATCTTGGGAGATTCGAACAAAAAAGCAAAGGGAGATTAACATAAGAGTGCAAACTAGTGAAGACATTATTTAGCACTGTTGGATAGATTGTGGTAAACTTTGGGATCTGGTTGATGTAGAGGAAGTAAAATAAGCGACAAGGCTCCAGAGATCCAGTCAATAAATGGGTTTGTATAATGGATACAAGGCCATAGGTGAATTAATTAGGACCGGAGAGCTTATGTGACAGAATATGAAACGCATCAGCAGCCAAAGTGCACCGACGGTTGTCCTGTAAATACTGGGTTGTGTCAACAGGTTTCCTCAACATCATTATTTATGTCAACGGCAATAATGGCAGCTTCTCTAGACTGCCACAGCTTCCATTCTGCCAGCACGTAAGCATGACATCGTGGCTCAATTGGTTATTGTATTGTGCGATTACACAAGCTCACAGGCCCAGTAAACATGCTGTGTTTTCTTTTGGTGAGGCAGATATGGGAGGGGTGCAAATGCAAAAGAATGCCCCGAGTTGTTTGCAAAGCTCTGTGGGTATTATGCCAAGGGGCAGGATTCAAAATTGGAGCAAAGTCGTTGATGAGATTTTTTTTTTCTTTCTTTTTTTATGATCATGTTTGTCATAATTGATACATATTTGGAATGACGGGCTACAATACAGTGCTTGTTTCTACATTCAGAAGTGAATGTGTAGAGCACAGTGGTATTTTATCAGGTCTCTTGGTAAAATTACAGTCAGAATAGTAGAATTCCATTTCCTTTTCTTCATTTCCTTCCTTCCTGTGTCCACAGATGGCTCTTCATTCACACTGGGTTGGAGGGTAGACAGGATGTGAGGTTTTGGAAAAAGCTGGGTAGGGGTGAACGTGAATGCAAATGTGCACAATCACGTGAGTTCCAGGTGGACTTGACACTGCTATTGTTCTGGGAATAGATGAGCGTGGCTGTGGTGTAATGGACAGTGGTATTGTACAGATGGTGAGGATAGGCAAATTTAGAAAATGGGTAACAGTGGGAAGATGGAAATCTTTAGAAACTTTGTCTTTGACCTTTTGTTTTGACTGTCCAAAAAAATGGGGGTAAAAAAACTCTGCCTGTATCTGGAGCTGTCCATTCTGTGCAAGCAGCACTGAGTCATTCCACTCTCTCTTCTGTTTATTCTTTTTAAAATAAACTTCCAGATTTCCTCATTCTAAAATTACAAGAGTAACAGTGATTTCTGTGTGTGTGGTGGTGATGCTGTACCCTCTCATTGCTGCTGTCCCCAGGAGGCCACCTGACTAACTACACCAGTACACCTGCTCCAACCTCACCTGGTTGAACCCCCGTTCAGCTGAAGAGCCAGGAAAACACACATTTAATTGCTGTGTGCTTTGGCATCCTGATTATTTTCTTTCCGTGAGATATTAATGCTGAAGTTTGCCAATAAGTTCTAAACAGAAACTCCAGTTGAGGTTCATGTGAATGTCGTGAAAGCCCAGGGGACGGCCTCACGGCGGTGCTCGGTCAGAGAATCGCCAAAGACGGGATTTGTCCTCTGAGGTCCATCCTGTGCTTTCTGAAAATGTGCACGGATGTTTGTATTCATGTGCACGCATATGTAAACTAAGAGGAGAGAAGAGATACAAAAGAAACAGTATAGGATGTCATGGTGCATGCGATGTAAACATGAAGTCACTCATCCAGTAATCCGAGCCCATTTGACTTCTTTCACTTAGTTGCGACTCTGCCTTTCCCCACCCTGATCTCTTTATCTGAGTACAGCAAGTGACTCTTGAGGCTTAGCAACATGTCGCATGACATGCAATTAGATAGTCACTGTACCCTCCAACTTGTCCTGTCACCATTGCTACTTTTAAAAAAACATGTCCCAGGAATAACTGTATCGTTTGATCAGCATGAGATTGATATAATGGTAGCATGGGTGACTAATTCATTCATTCATTCATTCATTTATTCATTCATTCATTCATTACACCCTTTCAAAGAGCAGTGAATTGTCAAACATTGTATAGAAAGGGCCTCTGTGGATGCCTGTTCAGTTGCCTCTGGTGGTGAATTAAGAGTTGAATTAAGAAAAACTCCTTCTAATCCACTCCTTGATACCAAAATGTATTGAGTCCTGCCTTTGACTGAGCAGTTAAACCCTAGCTGCCTTGATAGAGGTAACAAAGACAAAATCAAAATGATGTTTCTTCTTTCGTTTGGCTCTAATGCAAAATGTTGCCACAGCAGAGATGTGGAGGGCTCTGTTGAACCTAATCTTTTCAACTTCCTGAGTAGAAATAGGCAGCTGACAGAGGGAGGGGAAGAAACATGAGCTTTAGGTTCTGTGTTATCTTCACTTCACCTACTTTGATGTCTCTTCAGCTCCTCTAGGACTTGAGGTTGACTTCAATAGGGAGTCAACATGCTTACCTTACTAACCCCTTTGCATTTAACCCTGTTTGTGCTATTGGTGCCTTTTGACATATTTTAATGTAATCAACCTACTTGGACCACCGATGCAGGGAGTCTCTGCTTCAGTTTTGTTGACTGATGTGCAGAATTTTATTCTTAATCTACTACTAGTTTTTAGTCTAGACTGCACTAATAATAGTGTAACTCTGTAAATCCAGAGTCAATAAACCAGTGGGTGACATAATGGATAATTCTGTCTTTAGCTCATCTAGCCAAAATACCAATGAGCTCATGTCATAGCAAAGTATCTAGTAATCTGTCCACAGTTCACAAGAATATCTATTCTTTCTACACTTGTACACAGCAATCACCTAATAGGTCATCCAAACTGTGCCCAAGGTCACAGTTGTTGTTTTATAGGCAATATTCCATGAACTGTGATGGATCGCGGGTTGGATTACTATGGTCTGTGGTGTTCATGTCTGTGGAGGAGCTCTCTGAAAACAAGACTGAAAGGAAGGAGGGAAAAAACATAAGCAGTGCGGGAAGGTATGAGAGAAAAACGTGTCTTGGCATATTCTTTTCCTGTTCATCCTGCGTAGGTGCGGCCCCAAGTCGTAGAAGGGTGGTGAAAATCCTGTAGTGCATTGTGGCATCATGTAGGCTAAAAGGCTGCTCGTAATTTGACATAAACAAATGTATGGTTAACAATACTAAGAAAAAATGATGTGCTGATGTGCATATATTCAGTCAGTGAAATAATTATCTTGACAGGCCTACATGCAACAGGTACATGGGCTCTTGAACTACACTATATAATTATTAGTACAAAATTTCTTTGAAGTGTGTGCCCTGTAATGTACAGTAAACTGCCTGTCACACTAAATTAACTTTGTTTTGTGGTTGCTTCCAAATATATTTTAATTATAATGCTCGGCATCCTACATGGCTGCACACAAACACTCAAACACACATGCTGTATCGCATTCTCGGGGGCTAATGAGCGATCGCTTAGATGGTGCATTAATTAAGAGGGTTCCCAAGAGCCTAGTGCCAGAATGCAAGGTCCACACACACAGGACACTCATGGGTCAAATGGTATTTAGGGAAATTTTGTTTGTTGCTTGCTCGCTAACACTGTTGGGGGCTAACCTGAGGGCAAGCTAATATCACACTATTTTAATATACTTGGGCAGCCAAACACACCAAAGTTATATCTCAAATTTCATCTCCAGTAGCTCTTACGAGGTACTTCATTAGGTACATCCATTCATCTGTATTTGAATGCTGGTGTCTAATAAGCCAGTCACATGGCAGCAACTCGGCTACTGTAGACATGGTCAAGATGACCTGATGAAATTCAAACTGAACAGAATGGGGAAAGAGAGGTGATTTTAATGACTTTAAACGAGTCATAGTTATTGGTACCAGATAGGTTGGTCTGAGTATTTCAGAAACTGCTGATTTGCTGGGATTTTCTCATACACCCATCTGCAGAATTTCTGGAGACTGGTCCAAAAAGACAAAAATTTCTCTGAGCAAAATGCTTCGTCGATGTCAGACTTAAGAAGAGAATGTCCAAGCTGCTTTGAGCTGATAGGAAGGCAGCAGTAACTCAAAACAACCATTCACTACAACCAAGGTATGCAGAGGAGCATCTCTAAACGCTCAACACATCAAATCTTGAAGCAGATGGGCTACAACGACAGAAAACCACACTAGATGTCGTTCCTCTCAGCAAAGAACAGGAAACTGAGGCTACAGTTTGCACGAACTCACCAAAACTGGACAACAGAAGATTGTAAAAACATTGCCTGGTCTGATTAGTCTTGTTTTCTGCTGCGACATTCAGATGGTAAGGTCAGGCCTCTTAGTACAAACTGATCATCTAAATGCCACAGGCTGTTGCTGACTTGAGGAATCTCTGAGGAATGTTTCAGCACCTTGTTGAATCTGTGCCAAAAAGATTTGAGGCGGTTTTAAAAGGAGGTCCAACCCAGCCCTAGCAGTGCAAGTAAAGAAGTGGCTAGTGAGTGTAAACCCACCCAACTTTCTGCTTTTGTTCCCATCTATATTCAGAGTGTTTTCTATATAACATGTAGGGCCTAACATGTAGACGGTAGTTTCTGATTCATGAAGTGATAAAAAGATTCTTTCTTTAAAAGCTAACTCACCCTTATGCAAAACAAATTGTCCCACAAATCCCAGGTTAAAATTATTAGATTAGAAGCACTACAAGCATGTTTACGGCCTGGCACAAACAACTGGATTGTCCTCCATAGGTAGTTTACCCCTTCATAACAACTTTAGTTGTTTTAGATTAGGGGCATGTGTACTCGGTTTGACAGGTTTGCCAACAACAGGCAGTTGTAGCCACTAGTTGTCTGTTAGACAACTAGTGTCTGTTAGTTGTCTGTTAGACAACTAGTAGACTGAATTTATCCCTTATCCCTCACACCCTGCTTTGCTATTGGTGCCCTTTTGGAACACTTTTAATTATCTGACTTTAGATTTCTTGACTTTTATTAGTATGTTACGTGGCACTAACTGACACTAATAACCAAGCTTACCACTAGTAACTGAAAGCATGGTACTGTGTGATTGGAATATGTTTTTTGGCTCCACAAAAAACCCATGTGGACTACAAAACCAATGGGTGCAGATATATATATATATATATACCGCAATGTACATCTCTTGGATTTAAAGTCATCTCCATACATTTTGAGCAATGCATGTCTCGGTTAATAACAGTGTTACTGAACAAACTCTTGTAGATTTAGTCACAGGTGTGCTCAGAACTCAGTCTCTGTGTTTAATTTGCCTCCCACACACACTTCAGCACCCACACTGATTACCCCAAACATGTTTGAGCCAAATCACAAAGTCTGTGGCGTGCCCAGACTGGTGCAGAGGTGTCAAGATTGAATCTTTAGAAACCTTAACTGCACAGAACAATCAGGGAAGATTAGTGTTTATTACCAGGAAATGCTCCACTGGGGGTCAGGAGAGGCCATATTGGCTCTGATTTTTTCTAATCACAGCTGGTCAGATTTTAGATGGGTGCTTAACCCTTAAGCAATCTCATACATCATGCTGATTAAAACTGCCCAACTCAATCTGAAGTGTACACACAAGAACAGAGGAGATAAGCACAAAGCCTGGAGCACCATCATCTTCCTAGAAGTGAGCTTTCTGGTATTTCTCTGTAATCTCTAATGTGTTTGATTTTTTATTTATTTATTTTTTGAAAAGCTGTCACCCACAGAGCTCCTGGCTTTTCTGATTTGAGTCTGCATGAACATGTTTCTGTGGCGGTCCTACAGTGTCAGACCAGCAACAAAATAGGGCATTCAGATTCTGCCCATTCACGCACAACAATGGAGTGCCACAGAGAACAAAACTGAAAGGGAGAGATTACAGTTAAACCAATTGAGAGGCAGCGGGTAACCAGAGCTGTTCCCCAAGGTGCCACTCTTTTGTCCTTTTTGGGGGGATTTCAAGCCCCAAATCCAGAGTGCATCACAATTCCCAATTTTTAGGGTAGATGGCATCCCTCATTTGTTTTTGAGGGCACTTTTGGGCTGATATTGTTTTTTAAAGAAACTTTATGGGTTGCATTGAAAGAATTCTTCTATTAAAAAGTAATTTTTAAAATTACAGCATTACATACTGAGATAAGTAACTGGTTAGAGTTGCATGATGAAAAGTAAACACCCAAGTGTATTTTTCTTGCACAGGTTGGTCACACAGCCAGCTGGTATCTACTCTACTGTATATTTAACTCTGAGTCTACTGACTTTACCCCATTGCATAGTAAGTTGATATTTGTAGCATTTTCTGCACCACATAACCAGCATCAAGCTTGTCATTTTCCTCAGAGTGACACCTTACTTGCAAATAATTACTAGTATTTAAAAAGTAACTATAACTATTATGTAGAATAACAGTGTTTTGTGAAGGGTTACACCTAACACTGGTTGGTGGTGAATAAAGACTTTCTACATTCTCAGATCATGATTTGATATTTTGTATTTCTTAGAAACATCCCAGAAAGAAATTTCATAAGGTGTAATTTCTTTAGAAATTGGCGTATGATTTCAGGAAGCTGTAACTGGCTTGCACTTCTGAAATGAATCAACTTTGTCAACTTTGCTCTGTCTATATTGCATTTTATATTCTGAAGCTGTAAAACATGCATTGTTTTTTCCTTCCACTTAAAAAATGTGTCCCTTTTCTTGAAGTTTTCTGGGTGTTGTGCTTTATATAACATGCTGACAGATTTATTGACTTGGCACACCTCAACTGCAAATCAGAGCTGCATGTTTCAGATGAAGCCGGAGATATCAGCTGTCTGCAAGGTGGTTAAAAACAGGAGGGCATTACTTACCATTTCACAAAAGCTCTACATAAGTTGTAGTTTGGGTACTCGGAAAAGCTACGGCAGGAGAACATAGTCTGAGGCTTAATTTTTCCGAATGTACAGTTCAGGTGAACATTGCTATATTGTTGACCGCTATCTGCCTATTTTTAAAGAAGTTGTCATCTACCGATGACAGAGATTGATGCTTATCTGCTATGGCATGACAGATAAACAGCTGAAAGAATTCAAAATTCACTATCCTTCCCACAAGGGAAGCAATAAATAACAGGAGAACATAAATACGTTTAGAAATGGGCCATATTCATTTTAAACATTGGGAAATTACGAGCCTGTGGCAAATGCTGTGTTTTGGGGTATTTCAGATTTCATGTCACCCAATTTGGTTGAGTTTGTGCAGAAGATCAGACAAAGTCAGAAATGATATTGAAAATGTGAGGAGGTTTTCTTGCAAATAAAGAGTTAAATCTTCTGCATACAAACACTGCAATCACTGTAATTTATATTGTTGCAATTGATTGGGCTTTTTAATTAAGGCAAAATTAATTTATATCATGAGTCATTTTATAATTATTATCATTTTGCAGTTTATGCATCAACAAAAGGGTTACAGAATTGTACAGAATGGGGCACTTTTTAGGCATTTCAAAGACCTTGTTGTTGGCCCTGTTCCAGTTTGGTTGGCCCAGTCCTTGTGCAAATGACACTACAAGAAAGATGCGTTGTAGCATTCAACAACATAAACAATCCTGTTGCTTTGAGCGTTCTCATAATACGCAAGAGTTATCGTGCATTCTTTGAAGTGTAGTCATATTTGAATGAAGACTTTTTCTTACAAGGTGCAAAGAAAAAGCTAGTGGTTTAGTTTTTTATGATAATATGAGTGGTATTTGGCAGTGGGCAAAGTTCAAGAAGCTCAGAAGAGGAATTGCAACACAAATACTTGACTGACAGTCTTGTCTTTTTATTGAGTCACCCTAGTTGCAATAAAAAAAGATTTGTCAAGGTCTCATCGGGCTCTTTTTTTTTTTTTTTTTTTTTTCTTTTAAAGAAATTACCAAAATGGACAAAATTAAGAAAGGTCTTTATTCGTTATTGTAAGGTTTTTTGTTTTTTTTTTCTAGCCAGAGTTTTAGTTTTGGCTCAGTTCGCCTTTACTTTTAGTCAGCTATAAAGGTTAATGGCATCTTTACTGGTTATTATAACTGATATATTTAAATGTTAAATATCTCAAAAATGTATTCCTCCACTGTTAATCTGTGACCGCAAATTACAGTGACAGATTCCCCACAAAGTTCACATATTCAAAGAAATCAATCAACTGAATGTACACGTCATTGCTTCCATTGAGCAGAATGTGGGCGGGGCTTCATTAGGCTGAAATTTCCATGTAAGGAATAGCCACTCTGACATCATACAGACAGGACAGAAAAAAAGTGTCTTAAAATATGTTCAGAACACTCTGAAACCTGAGGGTTTGGCTCAGAGGGATTATTTGTGCATATGCTGATTTAATTACTTGTTTAATGTGATCATGCACTATTGTAGGTGTGTTTTTGTGTGTGTGTTTGTGTGTGTACATATAGATATCACAAAATAAAGAAAAGCACTCAAAAGCATAATGGGTCCGCTTTAAGAAATTATAGAAGCTAATTTAGTCAGTCAGGTCATACATCATGTGTTATGGACTGTACAGCATTAAAATGCGTTTCACACTTCACACTGTGCTACATTGAATTAGCTCAGAGATGAGAATACAGTCGCGATATTTAGGCTCTTCCAGGGAGGGTTTGTTTATGAGCATTTCAAATGTGTAGTGGGGTATGTCAACCACTGAAGCTTCACCTTCACTCTGCACTCACTCCTGGGTGTGAAAGGATAGGGGCAGTGGTGGGTGGGCACTGAGGCTCATAAATCCCCAGTGGAGGAAAACGTTGGCTGTGTATGTGTGTGATAGCATGTTTGTGCACAGATGGGTGGGGACGAAGTCAAAGGGAGGCGGGGGAGCTCATAGAAAAAGAGAGAGTTGAACAAAATGAATGTCTGCATATGGAAATGATTGCTTCTTATTTTACTGGGTTTATGGTTATCGGTATGTTTATGGATGGGGAGGTCGGAGGTATAAAAGACAGTACGAAGTGTTTGACTACTGCAAAGAAACAGGTGGAATTCCTCAGGCACCTTGAGGAGAAAATCTGGGAGGCATGCAGAGACTCGTTTCTTCAGTCCTCAGCAGGCTGAGAATATTAAACACAGACGTCAGTTTACGATGAATCAGAAACAACTGCGCTTATCCAAAAAGTATACAGTAACGTGTGTTTGAAAGTGCAGTTTGAAGTACATCTTCTGTACTTAAATTGTCAGGCTGTAGACTCTGGTAGCAATCATCAGTAGACTTAAATATACCCCAGCCATAGCCAATCCAGACAGCATTAGCGCATTCCTTATCAGACTTGCCCTTGTTCATAGTTTTCTTTTACTGATCAAAATGATTGCCCTCTTAATAAACCTCTTTCTGTCCTTCTGTTTCGCCACCAGGAAGACAATGAGATCCCTACCACCGTGTCAGTCAAGGACTCCCTCAAGACCCCACAACCAAGCCAGTATGATGCAGAATCCACCCGGCCTGCTCCATCTGTTACAGGCTCCACTGATGGCATCCATACCCAAGATGAGGTCCTCCAGAGTGTTAACCTGTCCTCTGACGATGAGCTTCCAACACAGGAGGAACACGATAGTGTGGATTATGAAGGTTTAGGGGCCACTTCCGTATTGTATGAGAGAAGGGCTGACAGGTTCAAACGGTCCAGCCTGAAAAAGGTCGACAGCCTCAAGAAGGTCTTCTCACGCCAGAGCATCGAAAAAAAGATGAACCAGATCACTACCAAGATCGTGCCACCAGAGAAACGTGAGAAGATCAAGAAGAGCCTCACCCCTAACCACCCCAAGAGCCCAACTGCCAAGAGCTCCTCTTTTAAGGTGTCTCCCATGACCTTCAACGTCAAGAAGGTCAGAGACGGGGAGTCTCCTTCACAAGATGTGCCCAAACCCATAGGAGGAGCCCACGTAGAGATTCCTCCTTTGGGAAGCATGGATGCTGAGCTCAACCGGGCAGAAGTGCATACCCAGGAGGGGGTTGTGGGGGTTGTGAAGGAGATGCTAAGCCCTTCCAGCCCAGAAAGCTTGAAGGCAGAGTTCAATGGAAAAGCATCAAGTGAGATTAATGGTGATCATGTTGCCGGTCTGGCACTTCCAGAGCAAGATGATCTCGGTGTGGATGACGAAGAGGATGAAGAAGAAGAAGAAAAAAAAGAGGAACAGAAAAGTCCTGTTGAGACGGCAGCAGATACCCAGATTACCGCAGCAGTAGTTGCAGTGGAGCAAGTTTCTTAATCTGATTGAATTTTGATCATAAGCTCTAGTTGCCAGTTTATTCTTTTGTTTCTCCGATTACTGAGCACACAGCAGGCACATATTATCCCTCCACCGCAAACTGTCTCATGTTCTCGTCTTTAGCACCTATTTACACTAGAAACGTCCTCCCAACCTCTTGAGGTAGTCCACCCCCGAACCTTTCCCACAACACTACCTTTAATTATCACCAGAAGAGTCTAAAAACCCTGACGTGGTCAGCAAACCTGGACAGTACTTGTTGTGAAGAGTTCAGATTGAAGCTTCTAGTGCAACTGCTTCATGAACCCTGTAGTTAAGTTGTCCAAATAAGGCAACATTGCAGAATTTAGTCTCTTCAGCTGGTGCCTACCACTTCAATAGGTGCACATCTCCTGGGCACGGGACCAAATATCTCCCTCCTGCTGTGTTTGTCTGCTCCTGGCCCGCTCTTCCTCACTGACAGATAGCTTCTTTTGTTCTTTGTGTTTTTGTGAAAAATAGTAAATCTTGGCCAACCGTGGTTCTGCCCACAGCCTGTTGAGGCAGTGTGTTGCCAGGTTGTGCAATAGTTGGAATGGGAAGTTTCAGCATTTTTTAGTGAAAAGGTCTTGGGGTGGGTTTTTTTTTTTTTTTTAAGTAGTGGACTAGAGCTTGTTCACTGAAAATCTTAGGCCTATGCTGACCAAACCCTGATCTAGACTAACAGGCGGCTGTGTCTTGCCTCTTGTCCTTCACTTCCAGTTTTACACATTGCATTTTAGTCCCATAGTGAGATCCAGTTCCGTCATTCCTAACAATTTAAACATTGACTACCTGAAACACTATTTGAATTGCATACCGCTGCCATTTGACTTCTAACAATTAGCTGTTTCATCACATAGAAATGAAATGTAATAGATACATTTTAAAACCCTCAGAACATCCTTAAAAAATTAAAATATTTAAAAGAAATTGTGGTTATTATGGTTGAATTAAGTTTGAGTTCAGTCACGCTGATGCAAGTAAAGCATATGACTACAGTATGGAAGCTGCTTGAAATGTAGAAGACATTGTTTTAATACTGAGATACTAAGTGTCTATTTTGGAGAAATGATTGTATTTTTCTATGTGAGGTACACTGCTACACGATAACTGCCTTCAGTACATAAATTAAATGTATCTGTGAGATTTTTGTCATTATGTGATACTTGGGTGATTCTAAATTGCATGTCTTGAAGGCATTCCTAACTTGCATGGTGAAATGTTTACTGGGATTCATATGTTTAAAATGTAAACACTGTTTCATCACTAAAGCCTGTCTGCCTTGATGCTGCACAGACATTCACCTGCAGTGTCTTTACCATGTACCAGCTGGTATAAGGAACTGCTCCCCAGTAGGCTTGGATTACTATGCTTTTGTATATAAGAGTGATGGTAAACCATGCCGGAAAATCCGTGGAGTTTAAAATTTTTAGAAATTAACTCCATGAGACATTTTAAAGGAGGCGCAAACATCAACTTTGTGTTTGAAAGTCATTCCTTCAAGTTCCTGTAAAGTGACCCTTCTCTTGTTGCTCTTCCTTGGAGCTTTTACCAAGCTGTCCAATGCCATGACTTCCTAAAAATAATTTAGCAAGCCCAACCAAGTGCAGTGGATCCAGAGAGGTCACAGAAGTGGATAAAGGCAGAAGACAGCATTCCTAGGTTTGACGGATGACTCCTTCTCAGCCCATTTTTCATGCTCTTGGCCTCCTTATTGGGAGTGCAGAGAGAGGAAGAGCGTATGTGGAGCCACAGGTGTTATGCCCCAGCAGAGGCTCCTGGGCATGAGCTCGTAGTGGAGGGCGAGGTGAGATGTCTAGGAAAGGACTTGAGCTGTTGGAAAAGATGCTAAAGTTGCCTTTGAGCAACAGTATGTGCATCTTAGTAGGATGGTGTTTAAACTGTGGGAACCAGATGTGTTACACTGCTTCTGATTGAAGTGGGTAATAATGCTTTAGAGTCTTGATTAAAGTTTAAAAAAAGAAAAGAAATCTAAACTATACATTAAAGATCACTTTATTAAACGTGTGGACACATTCCTAATTATAATAATAGTTGAGCTTAAGATTATCATTCTGGTGACTCTCTTCATAAATGTGCCACATTTAAAAAATAAAAAAAATAGAAAAATTTAAGAAGTCCTTAAAGTTTTATTCAGTCTCTATGTTTTATCCAGGAACATATGTATTGTTTTAGCTTCATTTGTGGGAAATCAATGGGAATATTTAACATGGGAAATGAACAGCAATATAAAAAAATCTTACGTATACATCAGATAGCAGATTAAATAGAGAATTTACTGACAACAGCAAAGATGTATAGACTGTGTTGTATGTTTACACCACGTGGGGGAAAACGTACTATCCACTGTTGAAAAACAACTAAACAAATAAAATATGTTAATTGTTAAATATGCTGTTTAACTAATGTATTGTTGTTACTATGTTTAAGCAGTAATCTAAGGGTATTCATGGCTCTGTTTTTTATAAATGGCCTCTGTAGCTTGCTTGCATTTCAGAGCTTTTTTTTTTTGTTGTTGTTGTTGTTAAAAAGGTTTGTAGGTAGGTTGAAGTAAAAGTAAAGAATTTTATCTTTCACTAAAATTCAAAGGCAAATAAAAGTCTCTGCAAACACAGCACATTTTGGTATAACAGTATTTGGGGGAAAAAAGTGCTTTGTGTGTTACAGCAATACTCTGCAAGTTTATTGAATAAGATCTGTTAAGAATAAATGCATAAAGCAATTGGATATGTATTCTTTTGAACAACTTAAGTGTTTTTAACCTTTGTTTTTCATTTTAATTTTTCATATAAATCACCCAAGATGAAAATGGATTGAACACTAGGTGTATGTGTACTTTATGCTTATTCATGCAAATGTGTTACTTGGTGATATCTGGTCTGCTAATGTTAAAAAAAAAAAATAAATGTATACAATGTGTCTTTGTTCAAAAGTCTTTTCTTTCTTTGCATTGTTAAATCTGAGTTATGAGGACTGCGGTTTGCTACACACCTTGAGCACTGTCAGGTAGTGGTCTTGTGTTTAACATCATCTTTGTTTTTCTTCTTAGCCGTCTGACTTAGATAACCACTTAAACCAAAGAAGTTTCCTTCATGGCAGAAGATTACTCATCACTTCAGGGCTTAAATGTGCTCCCCTCACCAATCTTGTAAACATGCTGACCTTTCCTTCGCAGACTTTAGTATTGTATACATTAATAAACATTTTATAACACTGAAATTGTTGTTTGTTTTCTTTTAATCTATGTTAAGGTTAAACAAGATAATGGTGTATATCTTACATAGTGGTAGTTAGAGTATCTATTGTTCTTTTCCTTGTTTTTCTGTCAAATTTGTGTGAATGCACATATAAAATACGATTATAGTTGTAAATGATGAAGTATGCAGTGTGCACAAGTAATCCCTGCTCTTAGATCTGTATGAGGTCATTAAAAGCAAGTATTCCTAAACGTTTATAGACATCTCAGGCTTAAAGTTGCTTTTCAAACCACCTGGAGATGGCTATTCAGAAGCAAGCTACCCTTTTTAGCAAGAGAATGAATTAAGGGCCTCCATATGACCTAGTATAAGATGAATATGCATTATTGTGAAAAGTGAATCCTGCAAAGCTAGTAAAGTCCTAGTAGAAAGTGTCCTTTAATTCAATATCTTTGACCTAAAATGTAGAAAACATGTAGGCTAGTTAAGCTTGTTACTGACAGGGCTGTATGGTTGTTTAGTTTTGTCATAGGGCTGGAATCTAGTAAACTTTAGAACAGGTAGGGCTATGTGTCACCCATATCTGAAAGGAGTGGCAAGGTTACTCAACCCTTATTTACACAGTTTGGATTCATGAAACAGAGATTAGATCAGATTATTCATTCTCATTCTATATAAACAACAAATTCCTGGTTGGTTGTGGCTTAATGTTTCAGCAGCTCCTTAGACCAACTTTAACCCCTGATCCCTAGCCTAGCACTAACCATTGACTTTATATAGACTAGCACTGAGTAGAAAGGTTAGTAATCAGATACTGTAGAAATACAAATTTCCATTAATTGGAATTGCACAGTAACATAAGATCACATTATCCCTTTAACACAGTTTAATCCAATCAAGGATTGATTCGCAACAAAAACCCTTTTGATTTCAATTTTGATTTCCACAAATAAAGTGAGGGAATCTTCCTGTTAAAAAGAGGATATCGATAGTGGCATTCCCTTTTCCTTCCAAAGTTTATTGTTGGCAATTTCCACAGCAGTCCTAACCTTACTTTTATTGTCTGATACAACGTTTATAAAATCCGCAAGAAAAAAAAACTTATTTAGCATCACTGTACTTTAAGCAGTTCTTTTGCGTACATCACAAAAAACAACGTCTAATTAGCTTTATTCCTCCGACGTCTGTGGGCGAGCCGGGGTGTTTTGACGGTGTTTGTCTCCCTCCTATGTCCGAAATCACGCAAACACCGAGTGCTCCTTCCACCGCCCCATCCTTCTTCTGGTTTGCTGCACAGTCGTAATTAGCACGGTAGGAAACGTAGCTGTTTGTTTGCACAATTCAGCCAAATACATATGTAACATAAACGGTCGGCAGTACTTATGTTTATAGGGAAAAGGATATAGGAGACCTGATTGTATAGTCACGGTGGCCGAGAGGTTAAGGCGTTGGACTCGAAATCCAATGGGGTTTCCCCGCACAGGTTCGAATCCTGTTCGTGACGTTAAACTTTTGATTGCCACAAATTTCCTCTTATAAAGCACGCTCACACTCAATCGTTCCGAAACTCGTCAAACTAGACCCAGTTTATTGATTTAATATAATGTGTGTCTCTGAAAGGACACACACGTTACCTAGTGCTAAAAACCGGATAGTACACTGAGTGAAACCTGTGTTTAAACTGTACCTTGAAGACAAAAACAACGATAAGCCGAGATTAGTAAAACGGATGCGACATTATTAAAAATAAATAAATAAATGAGCAAACCACCGTTAGTTTTATGGTTGATAGTAAACTCACATTTCCTCTCGTCTCGCGTTGTTTGTGAATGGAATTCATTTGCTATGGTAAAAACCAACTGCTTTCATTCGTAACTCCAAACGGTTAGGTTTTGTGTCTGTTTATGTTTTTGGATGCAGTATCTTACAGGAATAAAACTATAAAATTCTTCTCTATATATTGATTTGTCTGTATAAAAGCACATTAAAATATACTTTTACGAATATACCCCTTCACCGTGTAGAATAATGGAATCGTCCGGTGGAGATAAAACTGACCGGCAGTACAGCTGACGTAGTTTTTGGGGGCATTGTTCAAGGAGGTTAAAGCGTGTAGTTTGCAGTGTGTACATATTTTTAAAAATAGCGTTTTTGGGGCCGTAGTATTTAGGTATAAATACCTAGGACATTTAACAATAAGTGTTTTTCGAACAACAGTAACGTTACTGGGGATACAGATACTTAAAAATAGACACACTAGTCGTATAACAAAGCATTTGGCCAGACTGCGCGCTAACAAGGCTAACAGTTCCTTATACTTCCAAAAGGCACACAAAGGAAATGCGGTCGATTAGTTTAAAAGCATTAAAAAGAGGTGTCTAAATGATCGAGTTAATCTACTAAAAAAGGCTAGACGTACAGACAGCATATTAAGCTGTGATGTAACTTGCAGTCAGTGGAGTGGTATTTGTTAAAACAGGAACCTCAGATTGAACCAGCGATTCTGGATTTGTCAGCCAATTGGTATCTGATTTCGAAAGATCGTTTTGAGTACTTGGCAGCTACTTTGCAACGGATTCTACGTTAGCTAATTTTATTTGAAGAATGAAGCTGACATTATGGCGATAATCGCGAAAAACGAGATATCCAGACACTCGTATTCTGAAACTAAAAGAAGGTAGCTAACTGGGAGCTAGCAAACAATTAGCGAATTGTTCCTTAGCGGGGCTATCTTGTCACCCTGCTAGTGTCAGTTAGCTGTGAAGAGTATAGTTGTCCTTCACCACTGTCACAAGCGTTTGTGTTAAGTTTCACGTGGGTGGCTATCTAAGGCCCTGGTCCCCCGTGTTTTATGTTATAAACTGTTAAGATACGTCTTAGAAGTAGTTAAGACTGGCAGGCTAACTAGTTAGCTAAGCTAAAGCTAACGGTTTTAGCTCCCCATTACATAGTAACGACAGTTATAGCTGCTGACTTTGAGTGACAGGAAGAGAGATATCAGTGGGCTTTTTTTTCCACCCTCGACACTAATAATGGCAGCACCAACAAACGAGGCCTTGTTTTTGATAAAGGATGTGAAGCCTGGCTCGAAAAATTTGAATATCGTGTTCATCGTTTTGGAAATAGGTGAGTAGTTGGGCTGCGAGGCTAAAGCGGTCTCTCCCTACATCAACTCGTGCTCGTTTTCTTAAAGGGACCGGCAGCAGCTTTGCTGTGAAAGCCATGAGAGATACAGCCTAAATACAGTGAGGCTGTGATTTCATATTGTTTTATGTGAGAGTTGAGAGTTGGCCTCTGGTAGAGCTTTTTTTTACCTTGAGTCTTTTTTTTTTTTTTTTGTTAGGTCGAGTAACCAAAACGAAAGATGGCCATGAGGTGCGCTCATGCAAGGTGGCAGACAAGAGCGGTAGCATAGCTATCTCCGTTTGGGATGAACTCGGCAGCCTTATTCAGCCAGGGGACATCATCAAGCTAACCAGAGGGTAAGACTGCGGATGTAGAAATCTTCAATGTTGCCAGAGAGATCAGTGCTTGCATATTTTGTATGTCTGCACCAGTTTAACCTGGTATTTCTCTGCTAGCTATGCATCTATGTGGAAAGGCTGCCTGACCTTATACACTGGAAGAGGAGGAGATCTACAGAAGATTGGAGAGTGAGTAGACCGTCACACACATCTATTTATGTATGTAAAGCTCCGGTCCCTCTTGGAATTCTGCTTAGCGTATCATTCTGCTCCAGAGTCATGCTTTGTTAAATGTAATGGTGACAGGACAGTTTTAAAACACAGTCAAGCATTTTAATACATTTCACAAAATATGATTGGAGCATTTTTGAAGTTTATTTCTAAAGCCAATAAAATGTCATTTTATAAGTTTGCACACTGATCTCTACTACAATGCAGTACATTAGTTTGTGGCTGTTACAGTCTGGCTTTCCCTTGGCTGATAAAAATGTGAATAGTGGGGCTATTTTCATATTGATGATGAGTGCAATACAGCTGATGGCTGAAACTATTATACAAGATGATTAAATGTTCTCTAATATCTTTCCAGATTCTGTATGGTGTATTCAGAAGTGCCCAACTTCAGTGAACCAAACCCAGAGCTGCTAGCCCAAGCAAACCAGCAAAACAAGTCTGTGAGTACTCTTAGGAAACTGGCCAGCCGGTGCTGACACCTCAAGAACACTTTGGTTGTACTGTTCTCGTGCAGATCTGTGCATTTCCCCAAATAAGTTGAGCTAAACCATCTTCTGCAAGCTTTCTGCATGCCTCAGTCTAAGTGAAAAAATATTTAAGGTGGCCTTGCTCTTTGTCTACCAGGGGAAGCCTGACCAGAACCAGAGGGGGAACTCTCCACCCAATCAGAATTCAGGTACATCTGCCCCACCAGGTCAGTATATTTTCCTAATGCAAATTTTAATTTAACTACAAGCTGACTGCTGACTTGTGTGCACTTTGATGCTGACATTGGGTTTGTTGTAGTCACCTGCATTTAAAAAGCTTTGTTTGCATTGATAGAGCCTCAAAAAATCAGATTACAGAGTGGCATTGATATTTGGGAATATGAAATGATATTTTGTCTCGTGACAAACTGTTTTGTTTTTTGTTTCTTTAACATCAGTTAAAGCTTTTAGAGTAGGTAAGACTTATGTGTGCTTTTAACAGTGTCTCAGCTCTAATGCCATTTTCTAGTAAACAGTAGCTGTGACACTGAGTCAGTACAGTCATAAGGCAAAGCAGCTAAAAGAAGTTCAGCTGTCATCAGTTGAATTATTCACAAATGTGCTTAATAACATTTTAAGGGATGAAAAGTCTGGCATTTCCAAGGTTATGTAATTTTCTCACTTTAGTTTTAACTAGAGTTAAACACAACTTGGAGGTAAAATAAAGAAAATACACCAAACATGAGGTGGCAATGTTACTGATCATGAGCTCGCTTTTAACAAATGCCCCATGTTGTGATTTAAAAGGAAGAAAGTGAGCGAACTTCAGTCGCACCCACAACAGTGAGACAAACGAAATGAAAACTGAATCGAGTGAGGACTGACTCATGTTTCTAACCTGCAGGTAACGGTGCCATGCCGCCATTTGCCAACAATAATCAACCGCCTGGTGCACCCCGTGACCCCACGTTTGGGAACGTCGGGCGGCCCAATGGACGGTCGCCTGGCAACGGTGCCCCTTCGGTTACTGCTGCTGGAGCCCCACCAGCTACAAAGTCCTCAGTTACAATTAGCAACGGCAGGGACCCACGACGTGCCAAAAGATGAAATTGGGGGTTAGAAGGTGCAAGGGAGGGGGGTATGTGAGAAATCTATGGATGTCTCCATTTACCCCCCTCTTACAGCTTTCCGACCTGTCTGCCCCGTCTCATCACAGCCTGTGTTGGCTATAAAAAACAAAAACTGACTACTTGCAGAATTTCTTTCTTTCTTTGTTTTTTTAAATCCAGGCTAACATAATCAGATGTGTCGTCTGTCATGCGTAGTGCAGGTAGTGCTCTCATAAGCAGCACAGTGTGATTATGATCTACCACTTTATGCGTTATCAGGGCTTCTTATATAGTCGCGACCTGGTGTGGCTGAGCTCTGGGCAGCTTCCCAGTCTGCACCCTTCTTCTTCGAGTTGCCAGTTCTGTGCCAGTGTTACCCCCCAACTCCCAAACAAACACCAACCTGAACCCTTGCCCTCTTCATGTTCTTTAAAACTATACACCCTACTTGAACACTTGATGCACTTTCTTCTCTTAATTTATGTCAAGGCTTAGCTGTCATTTAATTCAGGAAATCAGTTTCTGCTTTATTTAGTTTTTTAGTGGGAAAAAAAAAAGGCCTTAAGTTGGTGAAAATAAGGAGTTGAACTGACTGCCCATGTGAAACTCTTCAAACCAAACTGTTTTCTGAAGTGACTGTGTGAAAGGAAAGGTGTTTTGAGTTTTAATGATAGGTAGGTAGACTGGTAGTGAACTGTTTCCTTTTTTTTCCTTTTCAATAAGACGTATTTTACTTCGTTTTCTTTCTTTCTCTTTTTTTTTTTTTTTTTTTTTTTTTTTTTTTTTTTTTCTTTGTTGGCCATCAACTGTACCTTTAGGGACCACTTAAATACTGGCAAAAACGGTTCACCAAATAAATTTTAGAGCAATTTTCTGTCACATTTGCTTTTCTGTAGTCTGTCTGAGAGCTTGAGTTACTGGTACTGTTGCTGATATATTCTTACACTGCAGTTTAAAGCCTACATGAGAAGTGTTCAGGGGCCTGAATGCACATCACCCCAAAAGACTCATCTCCTGCAAACATGCTGCCACCTTTTTTTTAAAAGCTCCACACTGCCATCAACTGCAAAATAAACCTACTTTCTGCTCATCATTGCACTCTACAGCACCATCTAGTGCCCAGACTAATAAATTACATGTTTTTGGACGTGCCTTCGGATGATCTGCTTTGCCCAAACAATGGTTTCTGTACCATTTTACTTTTCTTTATCTCCGGTTTGTGGCGAGATCGCTCAAGCAGAAGTGGAACTGGAGTTTTATTGTTTAACTTCCTTCATCAGTTGGATTAGGACACTTATGTCTGTACGAATGAAAGCATTCGCATTAAGAATTTTGTTTTGAAGCAATGCGTCGCTTTCGACAAAACCCTGTCTTCATATCCTCTGTTACACCAAGCACCTAAACATTATGGCCTCAGGATGGAGCAATTTCCCAGTCTCACTTTTCTGACGTACTTGTGTTTCTCTTTATGTATTTATTTTTTTGGTACTTCCTCTCTATGTCAAAAGGTGAAAGGGCCTTTCACGGGGTGATCGTGGCTCAAGAGTTGGGAGTTCGCCTTGTAATCGGATGGTTGCCGGTTCGAGCCCCGGCTCCGACAGTCTCGGTCTTTGTGTCCTTGGGCAAGACACTTCACCAGTTGCCTACTGGTGGTGGTCAGAGGGCCCGGTGGCGCCAGTGTCCGGCAGCCTCGCCTCTGTCAGTGCGCCCCAGGGTGGCTGTGGCTACAATGTAGCTTGCCATCACCAGTGTGTGAATGGGTGGATGACTGGATATGTAAAGCACTTTGGTGTCCTTAGGGACTATTAAAGCGCTATATAAATACAGGCCATTTACCATTTTAGTTCACGTACATGTATGCTTCAAGCTGCACAAAAACACCAGGACACCAGCTTTCAGCTCTGTGTGCACAAGTGGAACAAAAGTGTAGTCGCCTGTAGAAGCCAGCTGTTTGATCCGTGTGCTGCTGGGACTACAGAGATCACCAAAGCAGCTGTAGGAATGTTTTGTTTTGTTTTTAGTCTAAACTATGAAACAGCTGGACTTCATGTCATATTTAAAGTAAGACAAATGTAGGGTGTAGGGTGAACTTAGATCCTGTGCACCTGCATAAAGATAAATTTAAATATGTCCGTCCCCGACTCATCTTTCCACTGAGCCTCTTTATTGCAAATTTTGTTTCCCGTCAAGGGGAAAAATCTGATGAGTTTAAATAACCTTTATTCAGATTTTTAAACTTCTGTTTTTGTGTGAACTTCTTGAAAAAAATGAAGTTGCTAAACACACATTGCACTTCTTCATAATTCTGTTTTTGCATCCAGTTCTGTAGTAAATGGAAGATATCTGTCAGAACGACTGTTTGTCCTTAAACTGTAAGAAGTAAATGTGTAAAATTATAGAAATGTACCATTTAATTGCTTTACTTTAGTATGAATGGTCACTGGGGAGGATTTTATCTGTGGGAAAAGCTGCGATTGGATAGGAATCTTCACCAGGATGTTTTTGGCCCCTGGGCCTTATGTTTGACACCCCTGCAATACATCATGCAAGTTTGATTGGTGTGTCAAGTACACTTTGATGTTGCATCTCTGGAATGGGTAACGTTCCTTTTCTCCCACATTAAAGTCTTCACAACACAATAAGATCCTGCAAAATGCAGTCCTGTCTCACAGATGGTAAAAGTGAGAATCTGTGTGTCGTCTTTGATATCGGACAGGTTTTTTTCAGTGTGGCTCAGTGTTAGGGGTTAGTGAGTCTAGATTTCTGCTGCACACTGCCACTATATCTCAGAGAATCGAAGGTTGACTTAGTCCAGAATTGCAAAGTTAATCCAATCAAAGAATCCACCAGTTTTAACATCCCTACTCCAAAAGATTATTATTAACAGCTCCTGATACGGTAATCCTGTTCTCCATCAGAGGTCAAGGCTCATTTCAAATATTAAAAGCACTGTTTCAGAATTCATTTCTGTGTTGCTCATGTGTTGTAATCACTTGTTCATTGACTGTAAGTCTTTTTATGCAATCATGTCACTGCTGAGCACCTTTCAAAGAACTATTTTTTTTTAAGTTATTTTATTATTTTCTCAAAGAACCATATGTTCAAAACATGTTTACAGTAAAAGCCGAGAGCTTGTGACACTGCAAGTTGACACACACATGAGAAGCGTGGCAGGAAATGTGATCGTAGACACTCGTGTTGACAAAGAATGTGATGAGCTGGGAACTTCCTCAGTGTTTGATCAGAAGTGTAGTAGTGTTGTGTGATTTGTCATATTTTAGATTTGTACTGACAGAAGCCGAGATGAGGATTTCAACCTGTAACATCAATAAACTTTGAACATATCGGCTAATTTAATATTTTCTTGAACACATACGAAATCATTTGTATAGGATTCTAAACTGAGTCGGAAAAGGTGGAGCAATGTTGTGGTGTGTTTTGCTTCATTTTGTATTTTACCCCTCGGCCTGAAAGGGTATTGTCAAGTTTACTGGAAATCTTTTGAACACAACAGCTCTAGAGTTAGGCCACGTAGAATGTTTTAAGCCACACCATTGGTTTATTTACAAAGAAGGATCTCTTACCAGCCTCACATACTGACAGCTTCACTGCATCTACTGACAATCTCTTTTGGGAATCTGGCTACCCTGATACAACTCATGTATAACCTGTAGCTATATACCAGCACCACTGTGCACTCAGGTGCACGACATTCAAGGCTTTTCCCCAATCTGCATTCACTGAATTATCATCATGACGGTAACCCTTCTGCTGTCAGATTGCTGTAACTGTTCATATTTTTTTAGGCCAGGGCACAGGTTGACGGTTGCGGTAAAAGATCATCTGGTAACTCCTAAAGATCCTACTGTCAGCAGGCTGAACGGTACCCTGGGCATTTTTTTCCCCTATTTTCTCTGTATACAGCTTACACGATCACGATACTTGGCATGAGACAAAACAAACAGTGCTATAGCCTGTGTTTTTTGATTTCACAGATTTCACAGACCACATCAACAAGTGGTTTCTGTTTCAGTTTTGCCTCCAGTGTGACAGTAATCCCATGACACAGTGATTCACATCATGGCCTGGGTTTGTTTTGGGGGAAGCACTGTGGTTTAGCAACAACAACAAAACAAAGACTATTAAAAATACTCTGTAATGATGTATTAAAAAGAAAAAACAACAGCACATGAAACTGTAAAAAGAAATAACTGACAATGACATTGTGCTATATGCTTGCAGCCATGTGTAAATGTAAATGGGGCTGGAAACAGACTTCCTTCATGTTTGGATTCTTGAGCAAATCAAAGTCTGTGTGTGTGTGACGCAAACAGGGAAATGGACCTGATGGGAGGGGTCTAGAGGGATACATCATTTGTCTCCTGCCTTCGTGTGACACATTCAGTGCGTCCCGCTGAGAAGACATCACAATGACTGGTGAGTTTTTTCATCCTCAGAATATCAACTTAAATCTGTTTGGGAAAAGTCTTTGTAATAATTTAATGTTTTGTTTTCTTTTTTTCATTTTTGTCCTCAGAACCAAACTCATCATTCTCCTGGGACGATTTTGGTGCCATTTACGATGCTCTGAACTTTAGCTATAATTACACAGACTTTTTCCTTGACCCCGCCACCCAGCCCTGTAACTTTCACACCATCTCAGATACTGTGATGATCGTTGTCAGTGTCTTTTATGTCCTCATCTTTCTGATGGCACTTCCCGGTAACGTGGTGGTGGGGCTGGTGATCAGCTTAAGCAAGCAGCCTTTGACCCCTTCTGACCTCTACCTCCTCCACCTGGCAATCGCAGACCTCTTGCTCGCCATCACCCTCCCATTCTGGGCCACCTCGGTTACTCGGGGCTGGGTGTTTGGAGAAGCCATGTGCAAAATAGTCACTATCCTCCAAGAGGTGAGCTTCTACTCAACCATTCTCTTCTTGACTTGCATCAGTGTGGACCGTTACACGGTGATTGTGCGCGCCATGGAGGTCCGTAGGACTAATCGACAGCTGGTCAGCTGGGGAGTTTGTGCTGCTGTCTGGATTGTCGGAGCGCTTCTGTCCCTCCCGGGCTTGTTCAGCTCCACTTTCACCTCTCACAACTCTAGTCATGTACTGTGTGCTGAAAAATACGATCCCAGCACTGCTGATGAGTGGCGACTGGCCACCAGAATTCTCCGCCACGCTTTGGGTTTTTTCATCCCCCTGGCCATCATGCTGCCCTGCTACGGAATCACCATCCATCGCCTCCTTCACGTCCGTGGGGGGTTTCAACGCCAGCGAGCCATGAAAGTTATCATATTTGTGGTCCTCGCCTTCCTCCTTTGTTGGACACCGTACCACCTAGTAGTGATAGTGGACACATTTTTCAGGGCGAAGATAGTAGAGTATCAGTGCCCAGCGAGGACAGCAGTGGACCAGGCCATGTTTGTCACCCAGAGTCTGGCCCTGCTTCACAGCTGTTTAAACCCAGTGCTGTACGCTTTCCTGGGAGAGAAATTCAGAAGGAGGCTGTGGCAGTTAATGGCAAAGATAGGAATCATTGAAAGATCGCCAACGTCAAGAAGCAGCAGATCATCGCTGTCATCGGAGCTCACGCCTACAATCATGTGAGAACATCAGAGACACTTGAAACTACTCAGATCAGCTGATCAGGGAGAATTTAATACGTGGATTAAAGTGTGGAAAACTGCTAGTTTTGATAATCCTCATATTTGTACTGCAGCTAATATTTGTCAAAGAAAGACTTCAAAATATGTTTAAATAATTTGTGTAATAATATTATTAATGTACATACTTTTTAAGACTTTAGATTCTATTTTAATATTATTTAACTTTGATTTGCTGCACACACTTTTATTTTCCTTTGAGGTTTGTTAAATTCGCCCCGTCATCTTCAATGACGTTTCTGAAGAAAGAGTGAAAATAAAAAATGCCGCATTTCAACACGACATCGCAGCATTACAACATTAAGACTGAGCCCTTGCCAGTGAACTCTGAGTTGCAACAATTCAGCGTTAGATTGTGAAACATCAATTCATCAATTAAACTGTCTGCTGTGCTGTACATAACTTTGAGTTATTTTTATAGAAATGCATTCACATTTTTGTATCTGTATATGGTTGCCATCAACGTCTGTATATATGAGAAATGAATAAAACCATCCACTTTGCTCCTTTGTTTGTGATTAATACGACACCGCAGAGTCATTGGAGGTTTATGTTTTCATTGATCAGCTGAGACACAACAGTCAAATGATGGGAAACCCCCTCCACGAGGTTCCCACCATTGGGTTAATGGTGTGAATTTTGCTTGTATAAGGGAGGAAAAGCAGAAGTTTTGATGACTGCAGCCACAGAAATGCAGCCATATTTAGAGATCAGAGGAGTGATATCTACTCCCTCTTGATTACAAAATGATCTCTGAGATGCACATCTGCTTATTAATAAAAACTAAAGCAAAAACTAAAAATATTTTGTTTATCACATTGAATAAGTGTTGCCACGGTTCATTAGTTGACTAACCTACAAACCCACATCAAAATAGATGGTTAATAGAGGTTTGCATTAAATGTTTGGACAAAAACATGTAATTTACTTGATAACTGACAAGCAAGTTGGTTCAATCCTGGGTCTGGCTGTTGGGTTTGCAGAAATTGTGCCAGTTTGGACGATCCATACTAATCCAGAAGTAAATCCCTGAGCGAACAGGAAAGGGAAATGGATTTTGAAATGCAGTTTATTAAAGTGCAATTCAAAAATGAATTTACAAATGCAGAATTTATTCTACAATTCATTATTTAAGCACAGAAATCTTTATTTCGATGTGCGTGGCTCTTGTGGTCCTCCATACCATAGAAACTCTTGTTTTGCTGGGAAAAACTTCCAGTTGTGCAACTAACCAACTGCTACTGCTGAACTTGTGTCTAATTTTAAATAGTTTTCACAAATCCAGGAGGCAAAAGCTATGAAAGTGGATCTTCAAACTTGTTAATCTAACATTTACAGCCCAAAACGTTGCTTTCTGGGGTTTGTGCTTTTCCTTTTTTCCTAGTAGATGTAAGAGATTAATTAAAAGGTTCATGTTTTTCTTACAGCTCGGTTCTTGCAAGCTGCGTCCTCTTTTACAACAAAACTGCTCCATGCAGGTATTGTATGTCAGGCTTATTTGTTTTCATTGCAGCTGAAGTTTGCATCTTCTTTCACATTCATGTGTATTGTAAATCAGAATAAGAGAGACTTTATTAAACCCAGAGGGAAACTGAGTTGTCATAGCAGCAAATATACAACAAACATCAGGCACTCATATAAAATGAGTGTAGAAACAGAGATGTTGATAGATAAATATTAAGATAAAGAGAGAAATATAGAGATATAGGTATAAATATACATATAAATATAAAAGGAAAAGTACGTGTGCAAAGCTAGCATGCTAGTGCTAAATGTGTAGCAATACTGAGACAACAGTTTTTTTGAGCTGTTTTGGCCACGGTTTGTGGTAAAAGTAGAAAGCGACGATTATTCGTCTTAAATTTGGGTTTGTTGATGGAAAGTTACTTCCAGATTGAGTTTTGTGTTGTTACTTCAAACATGTTTATTGCCAGTAGCGAAGTTCCAGAGGACCCACTGGTGGACAAACACTTTTAACACTCATTGTAACAGTCATAAATTACAGATGGTAAACTGAATGTAATGACTAATAGAAAAGTAAGACCAACCACTAAAGGATTTTTAAGACCGACACCGATACTAGTATTTGGTGATTTAAAAAACAGATATTCAGATATTTTTTTCTTTTAAAAACCTAACATTTGTGACTGTGATAAATTGACTTGTTTAAGGCCTACCTTAACTAGATGATGCAAAGTGTTGTGTGTTGGAAGTGCCCACTGGAGGGCAAACTATGCAACATTAACACTCACGCTAATATTTTTTAAATATATGATCTATGGTTTACTATTCAGGCTGAAAACAATGTGCACTGTTTTGCTACATTTTTGGGGGGATTATGCGACATACCAGCCAACATCAGCCAACAGGTTAGCACCTCTGACGCCAGCTCAGTTTTGCTACTAAATACTTAAGGATTCCTAAAATATTTGTTTCAATGGTCCAGCTGTTGCCTCACATAATTATTCCAATGATAGTTTTTTTTTTAATGATACACATGACATTTGACACCTTACACATAATAGAGGGGGGCAATTTTAGACTCTGCGACTTAGAAATTAAACATATGCCCCATGCAGACCACCTCCCTCTGGTGTACCAAGTGTTGCGCCATCTCACATGTTCTACTGACCTCAGGTTGGCTAAAAATTACAAGGGGGCGGGAGCCCAGCAATGAGTGGTCAGACGGTTCAGCGTGCAGCTGTCGTTCTAAGACTTGCTGGGCTGTGACTGTCATTATCCCTGACTGGTAGAGCAAAGGGGAGATCATGACTGGGGCGGTTTAACTCATGGGATAAAGTGGGAGGGGGGGGGCACTGCGCGACTCGCCGGAGAGGACTTGATGCTTCCATTCAACCAGAAGCCAACCAAGAAAAACTCTCAAGGCCACCAGGAATAAAGAGGAATCTCACTGAAGACTTGTGCACCATGCTGAGTGAAAACGTTACATACTTCTGGGAACTGGTTACAAAAGTTTGAAAAGTCAGAGAAGACCACGAAAGGAAGGGGGAGAAGCAACCGTCACCTCTAACAGACAAGTCCAGGGAGCCGTTAATGCAACATGATCCAGTAGGTCTTGCCCTAAAAATACCTTCAGGCAGGAGAGCGGCAGCGATCTCTTTCTGCTTAATTACCTGGTGATCAACAATTTCTCTTTCTTCTTCAAACAACAGCTGCGGTTAGAGAACAGCAATTCAGGGAGCACTTAATGTTATAGACCTGTTTCTAAAGTAAAAGTAAAATGAATTTCTCTCTCCAATGTTCAAAAACATGAAAGCCATGTTAGCTGTAATGTATGTGTAAAACCTGACTGTAGCCTCTAATGCCCTACTAAGGCATGACTCCGGCTTGCTAAGACAAGGCCCAGGTAGTGTTATAATCATAAAGTCCAGGTAGACAGTTTTAGCCATGAGAAAAGCTGAGGTGCAAATGACCCTGAAAAAAGGGGCAGATGAAGCAGTGGCACCACCAAGTCCCATCATCCCCCCAAAACGGTCCAAAGCGAGCCCAGAACAGGTTGTCCCGGAACCTCAAGGACCTGGTTTCCACACCCCAACCCCGCCGGTTTTTACACGGAAAATGAGGAACGCTGCTGTGGGGACAGGCTGTGACATCCGTCTGAAGGTGACTGTGGCTGGAGATCCGCAGCCCTCCCTGTATTGGTACCATAACGATGAACTCCTCAACATGGAGAACCAAGAATACGGAGGGCTATGGATTAGGGATTGCAAACCGAGTGATGCTGGTCTCTACACCTGCATTGCCAACAATCACCTGGGAGAGGCTCGGAGCAGCGCTGTGCTCGCTGTACTGGATCTGGGTGAAGGTAATATCCGTCTGTCTAAAGTTTTACTTCAGACTGAGTGTAGCTTTTTTTGGATTCACTTTGCAGGTTTTGATATGTGAAGATCCACTAAAACATATTTTATACCACACTTTTCCCAAAGTAACCTTCAAATTAATTGGAAAAAACCCTCCAGTTTTCCCTTAAAAGTCCACTATGATGATTGATTGGTTCCTGAGCCTTTAGAATATCAGTAATCTCTATAAACAAGCATCTGCAAATGAATATGCAGAATCTGAAGGCAAAGGACAAGGTTTTCATGACAAGAAGCTTTCATGATTTCCATTTGCAGCCTGATTAAAGACCATCTTCCTCTGACTAGTCTGCAGCTAAACAGTGCACATGGAGAGCAAAATAGCAACTGCATTTGCTAAAAATCAATCTCAAACTTGTTCATGCAGCTTTTTAAAATGTAGCTGCATGTATTGATGCACAACGACTGGCAGAAGCAAATGTCTTAAAGTTATTTTAATGGAAGCCAACAACTCTAGCTACAAACTTGTTCAGTGTCAGTATCAGTCATCATATACATCCATGTTTTGCACATGTACACAAGGCCAGGGATGACGTGCTACAGCAGCCACTGATCAGTCTGTGAATCATGGTTGGAGTTGCAGTTAATATCCCAAACAGGATGCAAGGTGCTCCATAGGCTTCATTATCACAAGATCATTATTATAGCTCACCATTCATTTAAATGTTAAATCAGTTTTTTATCATTATCATTTCACTTAAGGTCAGTGCATGGCACTGTGATCGAAGCTGAGATTAAGGCAAAACACTTAAAATACAACAGCAAAATCAGACAATAAAGAATAAACTTCTACACACAAACAGCACACAAATGCAGTGTGTGCTTGCAAAGCATATTGTTTTTCCTTCTGTCCTGCCGAAGCGTGCAGCCAGATACTAGTCTCCCTGTGTGGTGCATAGTTGTTTGAGAAAAGCATGTAGTGGAAAAGCTGAATTTCCACCATGCATGCTGAAAATAAACCACTCTTAAGCCAACCACTGCTTTTGACCGATTTAGCTGAGGTGAGTCCCTGAGAATGCATTACAGTTAGATTCCTCAATGTCTAACTGGAGACGCTCCGGAGGCCGGTGCAATGCATTCTTATCAACAAAAACCTCTTCTCATGCTTCTTGTCATCCCCGGCACTGATCTAAATTCAGCTCACCTGAGTGCTTTGACCACCTCAGCTGCTTTGAAAAATGGCATTAGCGGCTCCTCAAATTTGCCCTTCATATATCAGCCCCAGCACTTTGTCATTGTTGTGCAGTGCTCAGCACCAGTGTGTAGAGAAACTCTTATTTAAGTTTCTAACTGCCCTTTCCTGCTGTTAGAAGATATTACATGTGGCATGCATTTACATGAACAAAGATGTCAGAACCATCTCTCCTGGATACAGTGCACTCACTTGAACATCAGTAAAGTTTGGAAGATTGAAAGTGTTTTCTGGTGGGAAAAGGGACTGGGTCCTTATATAACAGTCTTTCCTGGTATCAAAGAACAAGAGAGATTGTGCAAGCCTAGGACAAAAAAAAAAGGGTTCTAAAAGAGTGGTGAAGTCTGCAGACTGGACAGCTGATCACTAGAATTGTTTGTAGTGTAGGGAGCAAAAAATACTGCAGCGTATAACATTTCCTTTCCTACATAAATACTGAATGCTTGGACACTGTCCACAGAAAGATACACAAAAGTGCGCAACAGGATCTCACAACCAGGCTGTTAAACTAAACAAATCTCGGTTGAGTCTCAATTTCTCTTTGATTGTTGGAAAAAATATAATTGGCCTTTCGCTTTAAAAATCCAGAAACCGCTCATTAATCTGCAACATCATACGATAAATCGCAGAAAAAACAGAACAGTGTCAACACTTCATTAACAAACTGTATGTGACCATAATGCAGAAGTCCTATTTCACCCCTATCACATGATACAGTATGACAATGTTTACAGCAATCACATTGCAAAAAATGTGGTTTCATGTAAGCAGGCAACACAATATTCACATGAATGTTCATGTTTCATGTGATCAGTTTATCAATTGTGGAACCGTTAGCTGGACGAGAGCTTTGTCAGCATTTACAGCCTGTGAGGACTAAACAAGTCCTGTACTGCTGGGCGTTTTATGCTGGGAAGTTTTCATTTGTCGCTCCATTTTAACCTTCACTTTGATTCAGCTCTCTTCTTCTCCACCATGTGCGTAGTCTACAGCTGTCCCATCACTCAATGATCCGGCCTGAACCTTTTCCCTCTCTCTTTCTCTCCCTCTCCCACCTCTTCCTCCGTCTTTGAAAATGTCTCTCTGTCCCGCCCCCCTTGTCCACCAACTCTCCCTAGTTATTTATACAGTGGAATGTGCCAGGCCTTAGATTTTTCTGATGTTAGCAGGCCAGCATCTCTCCTGTTACACAGGAAGACATCACTGCTAATTTTAGCCCAGCCCTGCATGACCCACCAACACACGCACACTGATCAGGAAAAGGGACGCGTTTGAATCCACATCATCTAAATATACAACCAAAAAACTGTCTACCACATGCTGAATGATGTCATGCCTTTTTCCTTATTTAGTTGTTGCCTTTAATTAGGCAGTTGATTTATCGTATTTACCCAGTAGCTGCATATTTACACATCCAGACACAGGGCCACAATAGCATTGATTCGTGTATATCTGGCCACCTGCTAGCTTTAAGCTCCTATTAGCTTAGTCATTGCTATGTGAAACATCTGACTCTTAGCTGCTAGTTGCTAACTTAGTCTGTCATTTGGTGCCAGGCAGGTCATATCAAAGCTTTTTGGCTATTTACATACTTGCTATGAAACCAAACAATAAGCTGAAAGATGCTAGAAATATTTGTAGAGTTCTTTATTTTCTATTTTTGCTATTTTCTACACAACACATCTATTATTACCTTTTATGACAGTAAAGCAGCCAAACAGCTGCTCTTTGACACATCCAGTAGATACAGAACATTAGCTTTCATTTCGATTTATGTCTCAGGAAGTAGGAAAAACACTAAAAACGTAAGGTGAGTGAATCACTTTGGTCACTGGCTGATATGATTTAGAAAGGTGTAGTGCCTGTCTGAAGCTTAAATGATACTGCTTGGCACTGCCTAAATCTGGGAACATTAGAAGTCGCCACAGAGTGTGACGGTGGCCTCTTTCCAGTATGTTTGGATAGTTTCCTCACCGTGTTGTCTTCCTCCTGGACCTCGAATGTGAGTGAACAGGTGGAGCCACAGTTACACTGTGGAAATCCCCTACAGCGCCGTGTTGCTTCATAAGTACATCAACAAATTATTGTTTTTTTCAATGGACAGAAGGATAGGTAAAGGGTTTATATGAGCTGTAAATGGTTTAGAATATTGGAGTCTGTTTGGTCAGAGTTTGTCAGCAATGTCTTGTTTTCATCCAGCTCATAAGAAATACAGAAGGGCATCACGAGAAGTAAATATGCACAAATGCTGATTTTTGTCCCAGATCTTTAATTATTAAGGGTCTCAGAGACCAGTGACCATCCTCTAAAGTGTGTTCTGAAAATGATCTCACCCATAACTGTTCTGTCTGATAACAAGGCTTTTACCAAATATTAATTACAGTTTACTCAATTTAAACACAGTCCAAGTATAAGCAGTATTAACGTGAACAGTATGGTCACAAGTAAATATCAAATTAAAACATCCTGAAGGTGAATTTTTGTAGTTTACATTTTCTATACATGTGCAAATTGAAGTTAATGGAAACAAGGAATTAAAGCTTGAAACATAAACAAATAGCTAGCTCTCTGGATTTCACTGTCCTTAGTGCACCCTTTAAAGATTTTTCATTGTCAAAAACCAAACACAGCTACAAACAATAATTCAGTGAATACATAATCCAAACTATGAAATATAATGAAGCTGTGATTTCCATGTTTGAACAGAAAAAGGTTAAGTGATGGATAAGCAGAAGAACTTAGCAACCATTAAGAATCCACACATTATAAAAAAGAGCTTTAATAAACTGGTGTCTGTTGGTTACTAACGGTGCTCGTCACGTGGCCTTGGATATGTACTGGTAACAGTTTTCTAAATCTGAATTCCAGATGACAAACTGAATATATATAAGAGTAAAGACCAACCAGTACAGGATCTGTAAGACCAATACTGATACCAATATTTGATGATATAAAAACCCCAAAACTGATACGTTCGCCAATATTTTTTCTTTTATAAACACAAACAGATGTTGTGTGTTCTTCTGCACATGTTGGTTATAAAAAGATGTATTCTGCGTCAGAGCCTCCTTCTCATCAGCTCAAAACAGTCTGTCTGTTCTACTCTGGCCTCTGGCATCAACAGGGCATCTTTGCCCAGAGATCTGCCTCTTACTGAATATCTGCTCTCTGTGAACGCCACACGTGGTTGTATGGGGGAAAATTAAACAACCGTGCCATCTTCAGTCACTTAAATAACCTTTTTCCCTATCCTGATGCACAATTTGAACTTCAGTAAGCACTGAGTTGCTGCCATGTGATTGGCTGATTAGATATTTGCGTTAACAAACACGTGAACATGTGTAGCTAACAAAGTGACTGATGACTGTACATTTACATAACTATTCTAGAATGAGCTGTTGTAGCACACAGCAAGTGTAAAAGCAAAGCGGTCCATGATTTCATGTCATTAGAGTGTGAGGTTAATGTCGAAGTCACACATGATATTCAGCTGCCAAGGAAACGAAAAGGCCTGAGGTTACATAATCAACAGACCGTGTAATTAAACCCGAAAGGTGGCTCCAATAATGAAAGTGATCACTACATTTGCTTTGCATTTGTGATCTGTAATCATTAGTAATTATATGAACTATTATCTTAGTAATATGGACTTTATTCCGCACTCTCACACTGTCATTTTCCCGAGAGTACTGTGTAATCATGTGTGAACTGAAATGTTATTTTAAGCATGTTTCTGTGTACTGATTGATTCTACTGTATAAGCAGGTATTGTTTCATCATCTGTGACTGTACCAAAGATAGAATATTAACTGTAATTATTACATCAAAACAATAAAGTACTATGAGCAGTTGAAATTGTCATGTGGAAAAACAACAGTCTCTAGCAGTGAGCACAGCTTGTGCAGTCAGTTAAAGCAGCCAGTAGGCTAAGACATTTTCTGTGAGCTCGAACAGTGCTCCAGCAATGCAGAGGAGTGAGGAGGTCCCTTTTAGCTGTTGCGGCGATTCTCCCCCTCTCTTCCAGCAACACAACATAGGCTCATTATACCCGTTGATGAAAAAGACACAGACACATGGGGAGGAAGGGAAACATGAAAAATGTCAACCAGTGCTGTAGAACACTGATCTCAAGAGGGCTGGATCACTCCCACTGGTTTTTCTGCCTATCGGTGTGCACTGCCTGTGGGGTGGAACGCAGCGGGGGAAGATGCTTACGCTGTCGCTGGCTATTGTGTGGACAGGGGGGCTCCCTCAGAGTGTATGATATGCATTCAACAGACATTTCCACCTGCGGACGGAGGTCTCTGCTCTGTGCTTTTCAGAAACGGATTCTCTCACAAGAGCTGCTGAGACTCTGACTTGTTACGTAATGGACCAAAGTGCCTTTTCTTTTCATTTTTCTTTCCGTTTTAGTGAGGAGCTTTTGTCTGCATGTTAGGAGAGTTACAATATGTAATAAGTCTTTTATTTATAGAAATTGCTCATGTTTTCTTAGAAAATTTGCTCAGTTAGGCGTGTAGTAATGGCTCGGAGCCCCCAGTGTATCTCGGGGAATACCCTGCTGCTGTGTGTAAGCCAAGACAAAAAATACCTGTCGAGGACATACCAGCAGTGGCTATGAAAAAACATTCAGACCAAAGAACAAAACAGGCAAGTGCTATTTCAATTTATCTTTTCTTCCTGCAATGATTTAACCCTCATCTGTGAATAGAGCATTAAAGCGCTGTAAAATATTTCATTTAAAATGCTGACAGCAACATTTTATAAATATTATAAATATGTTGAACTGACCACACTGTTGTTTCAGCTGACAGTGGCAGAGGCAATGGTACTACTGAACAGAGCTCACTCTGCAAGTCCTTAATTGAGAAGGAGCAGTGTTACTGTGAGCTATAACCAACTAGAAACTCAGTCAAAGCACTTCCGTAGCTTTGAACTTCAGAAAACTGCAGAGGAGTCTCACTAAAAGTTTCACTAAAATTCTTCCATGCAGTACTGCGATGTTGAGAGGAAACTTCCAGAACTACTTGTTATACTTAAGGGCTCTTTGGTGTTATTTGGCGTGCGCTTTTATGTCTATTTGTGCACCAGCAAACCGGTAGCAACTGTAACCCAGATGCCGGGGTGGCCATTTGGTTGCCACTAAAAATATTGGGGTGGCACACCAAAAACAGAACAGTGTAGGGGTGCAGCAGAGGGGAGGGGGTGACAATGTCAAATGATGAGGGACATACGAAGTGACACAATACGAATGACAAACATCGTATATGCAGGAAGAAATAACAAGTTTATGTTTCAACTCATTGCAGGGTGTCTTCCTCTCTCTTGTGCACACTTTTATTCAAACTATTACCAACATAGGGTCTTGCCGAAAAAGGGGCAGCGGGAGGGCCAGCAGTTTTTTGGGGGTGGCTGCTGGCCCCCCTGGCCCCCCTTGGTGACACCCCTGCCCAGACAATCATTTATATTCTACCTCCTCTGACAGATTTCACAATGACACTAAAAATATGCTTGACAATTATTAAATTGGATTTTGGAAACTGTAAGTTAAGCAATGTTTTTTTTTCTGAGTGACAGGCTCATGTACTGTACTGTTCTGAGACTATAGCATGATTGATAATACCCCATGCAGTCAGTCACAGTGTTATTAACTGTCATTTACTAAAAGAGTTATAAAATCACTGACAGCAGGGATTTAATATTGTCTACTTCTCATGTGCAACCAGTCAGGGACTTCCTTTGCTTTTCCATTTATCTATTATCTAATTCAATTTCAATTCAATTCAATTCAATCTTTATTGGCAGACTTCATGTCCATAAAAACAAGACAGAAACACACACACAACACCCCCCCCCAACACAAGGTATAAACCATTAAATATATATATATATATATGTAGATAAATAAGTATATAAAGCATTTGTAAAAATATAAAACCATAATATACATAAAACACAATTGCTTAAAATAAATCAATAAATACATAAACACTTTAACCAGTGCTTTCTCAGACTGGATGAGTAACGGGAACCACTCACTGTCGGATCTGTAAGTGCTAAAATTATACTGTTACTCGAACCATCCAGTCGTTCTCTAAAATTGTACATTAACTTTCTTAAAAGTGCTTTAAAAGTCCAAACACCCACAGCTACAAACATCTGACTGGCACTACCACTTCTAGGTATCCTGCAAAGGATTCTCATCGCATCATTATATGCAACATGCAGCTTCTGCATGCTACATTGTTTGTAGGATGACCACAAGGGGGCAGTATATAGCGGTGTGCAATACGCTTTAAACAAAGCCACTTTAACTGGAAGTGAACAAAAGCTGAATTTGCGTGCAATAGTATTTGCCTGCACATAGAGCTTACATCGTTGTCTGTATATGTCATCATCATCATTCATTTGCTCAGTAATAAAGTGACCGAGGTATTTCACCTTTTTATGAACTTCAAGAGTTTTTTGGGCCAGTTTAAACAAAGGGAAATTTAGCTGTTTATCCTGCTTGGTTCTACATATCAAAACAGCACTTTTAGCAGCATTGTACTCTATGTCATATTGCACACCATATTCAGTACAGACATTAAGAAGATCCTGTAACCCAGCACTGCTTGGACTAAAAACAACCAGGTCATCTGCATACATAAGATGATTTATCAGTGTTTTACCTAATATACACCCAGTGTTACAGGCTCTCAGCTGTATGGACAAATCATCAACATATAGATTAAATAAAATTGGAGACAAAATCCCACCCTGTCTGACACCATTGCTGACACCAAAGGGGGCAGAAATACTGCTTCCCCATTTAACCTGCATGCTCTGATGAGCGTACCAGTAAGAGAGAATCCTCACGATGTATTGAGGAACTCCCCATCTCTTCAATTTATCAAAAAGTTTTCTGTGGTTCACTCGATCAAAAGCCTTAGAGGCATCAATGAAACACATGAGGACAGATGAATTTTTAGCCCTATACAAACTGACTATTTCCTTGAGTGCTGAACTTAGGTTCACAGTAGATACTGAGTAAGAGGCACATGATACCCTGGAGAGGTTGCTAGTCCACCGCAGAGCCAATATAGAAAGACACCACCGCTCCACCTTGACTTCAAACAAGATACTATTACATACTAATTTCATACTACAAGCTAGTTTTATAAGGAATGGAAAAAAAATGATACTGGAGTATATTTTCGTGATAAAAATATCACAATTAGAATTCACATTCATTCAGTTATATTTAATTAAAACATAAGTGACTTACTGGAGTCACTGCATAATGACTCTTCATGGTGGCACTTATCAAATGAATGAGGCGAATTGAAAAGAAGTTAATTAACTTGGGATGAAGAAGAAGAAGCACAAAAAAGTGAATCTGAGACCTCATTGAACTGCCTCAAGATTAAGACTGAATGATAATGGTACAACACATACACTGATACCAGAAATGGGCTAAATATCATTTCTGTGTTTTGTCATTTTGGGGTATATTTTATGGATAAGTGGAAGAGGATGGGTGGATAGAGGGATGGCATATTTTAGTGTTGTGAAGAATGATAGTTACCTTGCAATATATCAAAGAGGACAGGTCCTGAAGTTATATTTCTCAACTTTGAGGTGAGCGATTAAAGTGTCAAAGAGAAGGATAGCATTGCTTAATATAATGACAGAGTACAAATAAATTAATGTTACCTGAGCTCCTCAAACCTGGAATGTCTACAAAGGACTAAAGTCATAGTTGATGAATTGTTCTATGCACAGGAATTTATATTAAAATTAATACAGGAAAAAAGTTTAATACTTACATTGTTAGTAGAGCTTCTCCAAAGGATACAGGAACATGTATTTCACAAAAAAGGAAGTCCATATTTGCATCCTAGTATTATGTTTCCCTAGACCTAACAAGCCATATAGTTTTATTTATTTATTTATTCAAGCCAAAACAGGCATCACATGAGAAAATGTGTTGATGTAAATGGCACAGACTAGCAATACATTTTCAATTATTTAATGTATGTTTGTGTAAATTTTCAGTAATTTAGTCTTGGACAAAATCAGCTGATTCTAATGACTGCTTTGGAAAAATAATGTGTTACACTGTGAAATATGATGTTATACTATGTAATAATATTCTGTACAATGTTGTGTCTGTGTGAAAGAGTTTTACTTTGAAATGTAAAATTATGTTATGTGATATTAATATTGCATGAATGTGCAGTGTAGCTAAATATAGATTCAATAGCTTTGAGTAGGGCTCTAAGCTTTTCTGTGTAGTTTATAGCTGACTTTTTTCTCTCTGCTGATTTCAAACAAGCCTGTTTTTTAAAACATTTTTCCACCATTTCCATTGTGGCCAGCGTCACCCTATTGTGTTCTTTTACTGCAACAGAACAACAGATAGCTTCTGTTATTTATTTATTTAATTTTTTTTTATAAGTGGTTCCACCTACTGTGAAGCAAACACCTCATGAGAGCTGCTGGGATGCCAGTGACTCAATACTGCTTTCTATTTTGAGTCCTACCAATGACTGAATTTTCTCTCAGCCTGTGAAGAACAGTCATATTTATCAGATAGTACAGCTGGAACAGTTTTTTACGTTTAAAGAGGATACATTTCTACTGAAAATATGAACACACTTGTAGTTATTTTCTTCTTGTATTCCCTTCCTTGAAATAAGTTTGCTGATGTCGTTGAAGTAATTATGGGTGACAAGACTCAGCAACAATTCAGCTGTAACAAATTTAGTATATTCAGCTTAGCTGTGCTAATGAGACCCTGGGGGTGTCAACTCATCAAGTAGAACAACTACATATATTATGAAATTCAGTTAAGTGCCACCAAAAATTTCAGTGGCATTACATAATTTCCTTTGATATGAATAAAGTATTCTGATTCTGATTGTTAGCCCCCCACTTCACCCCTAAAAGGGTTATTCCAGGTCAGGAAAATCACTTCAGTTTCTTTCACCAAGCATCTCCATAAAATCAGCTGAACATGATAAGGTAATAGTGACGATATCCTGTCCTCTGTCTGCTACATCTTTTGTTGCTACTGCAGAAAGACAGTTTTCCATTGTTGCCAAACAAAATCACAGACGGTGCCATGCTTCATTTAGTAAATAGTTTTAGATTGTCCTTGACTTTTATTTTCTGCTTTTTTACAAGTACGCTTTCAAATGTACTTTTATTTTCTCACCAAATAATGTTCTTCACAAACTGGTCTAGTTGAAATGTTATTACATCACAAGTAATTTTCCATTTTTTCCATTTATTCTGTTTCATTTATTTCAGATTCTGAAACAACAGAAGATGAAGGTGGAGACCAATATGAGACCAAAGAAGATAGCGGGGGCGTTGAGGACCAGGCTGTGCCTGCAGGTATAAACTGTTTCTGATTTCAATCATTAATTTGCATCAGCGCTTACAGGATGGTACTGAGACCTGCTATGAGGTTGTAAGATTGTAGCGCCAACAATAAGAAAGAAAATGGAACTGAAAGCAATCATACAAACCTAATGAGAAATAAACATACTCTAGCTTTCTTTCTGGTTACTTCTGACACAGAAACAAACATATATTATCTTTTTTTTTTTTTTTACTTTTGTGTTGGAGGTATTGGCCAGCATCTTTCTGTCCTTCACTCTTTTGCTCTCCTTGTATGTCTAATCAGGGAAATAGAACCTCAGTTCTCCACAGTGGTTACCGGCAGTGTTCCATACAGATAGTAGAGCCTGCAGTGATACAGCGAGTCATTTCATCCAGTGTTTACATAGAAATATTATTTAGTGGAGATTTGAACATGAATACCTGACCTAGAATTTTTACCATACAAATGTGTTAATGCATCTCTTCTTTCACACGAGACACAGTGATGGAAAAATGTGCTGAGGATGTCAGTAAAACACATGGAAATGAAGATCACTCTAACAGGCAAGTAAAAAACATACAGCATTGATGGTAACCCCAACAAATCCAATAAAAAGAACTTTAACTGTTAACTATACTACTGGGCTTGAATTCAGTGCTAAAACACAGTAATGAGTAAGGTTGTAAATTAGCAACAGCTTCCTGATTTCAACAGGTTTTTCCTCACATCCTCTATTTCAGGAGCCAGTCTGAGGATTTTTCAAGAGAATCTCCCACACAAGTTCTCCCACCCCCATCTCCAAGACTGGTCAAACGCACCTCCACCTCTCCAATGCCAAGTCGCTCTGGTTCAACTACTCCTCTTAGCTTGCGGAAGAAAATCATTGTGCCAACTGAGTACCAAGACACAGTGCCTGGGGAGTTTGAAGAAAAGGTTAAGCAGCCAAAATCTGTGTCCCAAAGTAACACCCAAGATTCCCGACCACAGACTCCACTGAGTGAATATTCCAAGAAAGAATTTACTCTTAGACCCTCCCCAAAGCTTACAAGGGCTAGTTCAAAGGTTTTTGAGAAGGTCCGTGACTTAGAGGAGCGGAGACGGAGTCTTGATATTCCAGAAGGTTCCATTTCGGGAAGATCCTGGGCAGGATTCAATCGGGCCGGATCTGTAGATTCAGATGATGGAGGAAGCCGGTTGGGTATCTCTAGAGAAAGTTCAAGGGAAGATCTTAGAGAAGCTCTAAAAGAAGATGCTGCTGAACGAAGGTCTATGTTTAAACAGAGAGCTGCTTCGCTGGAAGAGAAACCTCGCTACTCTCAAAAAGTTCAGGACATTGAAAACAAGTTCACTGAGGAGCTCCAACGCATTAAAAAGCTTGTTGGTAAACCTCATCTGAAGAAATCCTTTTCAACTGAACAGCTAACCCTGAAGGTCAAGCAGCGCCAGCCTTTTAGGAAAATTGAACCTATTCCTCCTCAGGTCCTGCAAAAACTCCAAGAAAGGGAACGAGTCCAGTGGGCAAAAGAACAGAGAGAAAGGGAACTAAGTAAGCAACCAATGCAGCAACAGCAGCAAACACAGCAAGAGCAGAAATCTCAACCTCAAAAGACAGCAAACACTGGTTTAACAGCTGTACCAGTTAGTAGAGTTGGAGAAGTTGCAGGCACCCCAGAGTCAATGCAGTTATCTGACTTACCAGGACAACGATCGGTGAGAGAATTCAATAGAGTCAGTCCAGTTACAGAAATTATTCAGCGATCATCATCACCAGCAATATATAATCAACACAGGGAAGATTCACCAAGCAGAAATGTTACAGAGATGACACTGCGCAAAGTTGAACGAAGGCCACCGAGTCCTCTTGTACAAAGGGTATCTCGAATGCAAGAATCCCCACACATCCAAGAGTCTCCTGTACAAACATCGCCAAAGGATGAGACTTCGGGGAGAAAGACACCAATAGAAGTCGCAGTAAGAAAAATTGAAAACAGACCCGAGAGTCCTCTGGTACAAAAAAAGCCCATCATTGTGCAAGATCTTGCTCCTTTAAAACCCCCAAGAATATCACCAAGCTCTCCAACAGAGGAGAAAATGGAAGTGGAACTTTCTAAACCAATCTCTAAGATTAAGGTACCTACAATTATTGTTGAAGATGAAAAAATGGAAGAGGATGTTCCTGTAAGCACAAGTGAGCCTAAACAGAAGCGTCCTGGTGCCAAAGAGGGACACCAGCAAAAGTCCAGAGGAAAGAACCGTCGTACACGACCATTGTCTCCAGAGTTAGGTTAGATTTGTTCTCTTTCTCTTGCAAGCTTTTTTTGTGGTAATGTTTGCTTTTCATTTTTAATAAAGTGACTTTCTCTGTCGTCTAGTGTCTTTTTTTTGTAATTTGAGCAAAGGAACAAAAATCATTTTAGGTTTGTCTTTTGTTAAAATGTGCAGATTCTTCAGATGATTCATATGTGTCTGCCGGAGAAGACCCCATGGAGGCTCCTGTGTTTGAGTTTCCCCTCCAGGATACTGTAGCATCTGCTGGTGAAGATGTACTGCTAAGAACTATAATTGCTGGAACCCCTAGTCCTGAAGGTAACTTGTTGTAGTTTTTGTTTCAACAGCAAAACCTTTAAAGGTAACTTTGAATCACTTGATGGAGAAGTGGATTTATTTTGTTTTCTTCTCTGTTTAAGTTACCTGGACTAAAGACAACACTGAGATCACTGGAATTGCAAATTATGCAGTCAAAGTGGAGGGTGAACGACATAGTCTTCTCATCAAATCAGCTAAAATAAGTGACGGGGGAAGATACTGTGTAACTGCTGTTAATCAGATGGGAAGAGCTTCAAGCAGTGCCTCTCTTATAGTTAAAGCAGGTAAGTTGAGTCCAAAACCATCGCACAGGCCTGTCTGACTGAGGCTTTAGCAGCTGATTTCACAGTGACTGCCACTATCCTCCAGCAACCAGTCACATGCTGGTCAGGGAATACACATTTTTCACTGGCAACGTGTGGTTATCATCGGGACACCAACCAGTCTCTAGACTAGTGTGACTGGGGCCCTAAATATTATGTAAAGGCAGTGTATTCATTACTTGGAGAGTAAAAAGGACAACAATGCAAGGTCTTGTGATAAGGAACATCCATATCTATACATACATCCATAATCTCTTACCCAACAAGGCATGCAGCCTTTCTAGGTGGACAATGGGCAAGTAGCGGGGTACACTCTGGACAGGTTGCCAGCGCATCACAGTGCTAAGACAGACACAACTATTCATTCTTTCATCCACATTTAAAGCCTATTCAGAATCACCTAATTAAACTAACATGCGTTTCTTTGAACTGCAACAGGAAGCCAGAATATCTGGAGAAAACCACCACAGCTATTGGATGATTATACAAACTCCACACAGAAAGGCCACGTCAGTTATTATATTAAACTTTTATTGTAGTCTCTCAGAAATTGAACAGGACACTTATCACTCCCCCTACATTAATATAATATGCAGCCTAATCAAAAAATGGCAAATGTGCTAAGCAGTAATTTCCAGTTTACAGTATTCATTTTCAGAGGCCATTTTTGTCTTCTTAAAAATCATCTCGTAGTCGCTTCCCACGTTGGTATTGTGTTTCTCTCCTGGCTCCCTTGTCATTATCTCTCTCAGCAAAATGTGTGCGCCATATATTCCAGCTGAATAACCTCACTTATAGTTACCATGGAAACTCAGAGGCAAAACTGAACCTATAAATTGCCCAATGAGGCTCAGTGGCTCCACTCACTGTGAATCCACCATTGTTTAGATTTCACATTTGGCATCTTAGATTCTAAATGTGTTTTAAACAGGAGGATGTTTTATTCCACATGTGAACTCTTTTAAATCCCCATGTACTCATTCAGTTTTGCTCCCAGTAAAAAAAAAAAATCAAAGGCAAAATAAAATGTATAAATGGGACTTGATTGTTAAAAAAGGTATCAAGATACAACAATGAGTATAATAATACCATTTTTGGTTTTGCAGATTCTGTGCAGGAACCAAAGGGAAACTTGGGTGTTCCTATGGATATCAGCAGCCCTATTACATCTGATGAAGAGTATCTCAGCCCCCTGGAAGAAGTCATGGACTTTGGAGGGCCAGAGCCAAGGCGGACTATTGACACACGTTTTAGGAATCCCCCTGCATTCTTGGTGAGACTGTGTAGGGTTTATTGGATAAATTTACTTAATGAACTTTGCCCTTTAGTGTGACCATAGTATGTTAATTGAACAGTGGCAACAATACTGCATGGAAATATGTTCCATACTAAGCATTCTTTCAATATTAATTTTCCCTTAATAAATGTATTATCTGCTGTGTGGTCACTCCATCAACACATCTCTCATAAAACTTACAGGTGAAATGCATCCATAAGCGTCTAACTTGCATTAAATTTTAAACAGGTAACAATGAATGATCAAGCTGTCATTGAGGGACAGGAAGTCACCATGTCTGTCCGAATAAGTGGACAACCCAAACCTATGCTGTATTGGTAGGTCCCCCCCTCACTTCATCAGTCTACTTAAACTCATTGCTTCCATAAGATATGGACAGAACAAACCATGAGGAAACATGAATGCATAGTTTGTTTTTGAGCATGGTCCTTCAATTCATTAAAGGAGGTGGAAACTTAAAGTTTTTAAAGTCAAAACTTTTAAATTGATTTTTTATTGCATGTATTGCTTTTGCAAACCCTTAATCAGTGAAGTGATCTTAAGATGTAGAGACGAGATCATTTCCTTTTCCTGTTGCACCTTTAACTTGGTGATACTTTTCTTCATAAGAGTAGTCACTGTAGTTGGTTTTAAGTTAGTCTCATACAGCTGCAAATGCAAAGGTTATATCAAAGTAAAGCACAAAAAAGGAAATAAATGTACAAATAAATTTTAGAGCTAAAATGTGGTATCCAAATATATGATTTAATTGAAAATAGCACTCTCTGTAAATGTGTTTTAATAGAAAAGCATACATACTGCTTTTGGTCTTTTTGTGGGGTTCTTTTAATGCTAAATTTAACATTAAGGCTAATAATGCCAGTCTTATTTTTCAATGTAGTTGACAATAAATGGCTGAGTCATTCATGCAGGTTTTGTCATAAGAGTTAGTCATGATTCTAAAGAGACAATAGCAGAAAAGACAATGTATTCCACCCCCTAATGTGGTGGGACAAAGCGTGTGCTTGACCATCCTTTATTGAAAAAATGAAATACAGTGTATGAGTAATTTACCTCTTGTTGAAAAATATAGAAACAATTGGTCCCTTGTGCTCTTGTAGGCTGAGGGACAGAGTGACGGTAAAAACAGGCCCACATCACATTGTACGTGAGACGAAGGATGGCGCCTTTGAAATGACAATCAAGTCGGCAGTGAAGTCGGACTCTGGAATTTACACTTGTAGGATTATTAATGAGTATGGGACGAAGCAGTGTGAAGCAAAACTGGAGGTGAAAGGTATGCATTTTTCTGCTTGCTGTTTCTTTTAAGAATGCATAAATCGACATTTCGCGCTTGTTCGGTGATTAATTATGTCTGTGTCAGTTTTGGGGAAATAATTTTGTTCTACATTGTAATGAAATGCCTCCAATTCCTTTACCATAGTTCCACATGAATGAAAACATACACAGAAGGCTGGAACTACTTCACAACACTACCGTTCTTGTATCACTTAACAGCACTCTTCAGAAAATGTACTTTATTTATATCCAGCACCACCAGTGGAGCCAGGTCTCGCAGTTATCCGGGCAGTCAGGGACATCACAGCCAAGGCTGGAGAGACTGTTTTGTTTGAGTGTCACGTCATTGGACCAAAGGACACAGATGTGGACTGGCTTGCAGATGGGAAACTGATCCAGCCGGCATTGCTCAACTGTAAAATGCACTTTGATGGAAGAAAGTGCCGCCTGCTGCTTAACTCTGTACATGAAGATGACAGCGGAACATACATGTGCAAACTCAGCACAGCTAAAGGTAAGTGTCAAGAATATATCCCACATGTATGATGCAAAACTTGAAGAAGTATATTTATCACTTCCAACTTTTTTTCTACTTAAGAGATATTTTTTTTATTTTTTAGAGGAAGTGACCTCATGTGGCAAACTCAAAGTCATCCCCTCCCTTGAACCTCTCTTTACTCGCAATTTGGATGTTTTGGAAGTAATTGAGGGCCGCAACGCTCGATTTGACTGCAAAGTCAGTGGGATGCCGCCTCCTAAAGTCACCTGGAGCCACTTTGGTAGGAACATACTTATACTCCTCTAGGTTGATGACGCTGTCACTTATACACACACTCCTTCTGTGGGCAGTGCAATAACCCCTGACTTCATTTCACCCTAACTGCCGATGGCCCCGCCCCTCCCTTAGCCTGGTTCTGCCGGAGGTTTCTTCCTGTTAAAAGGGAGTTTTTCCTTCCCACTGTCACCAAAGTGCTTGCTCACAGGGGTCATGTGATTGTTGGAGTGTTCTCTTTTTTCTTTGTATCACTGAATTTCACTGCCAACTGACGATTTTAGCCTTTTTTTAATCTGATGGTAAATCAGATATAAAATTGACTGTCAAGCTTTAATTAAATTGTCGCTTAATAGGAAGCAAAAAGTGAAACTTGGCTTTTATTTTGGAACATATAATTAATTATAAACACAAAGTCTCTTACTGACTATTGCATTCTTTATCATTTGGTGTTTTTGATTATCTCTGACCAGTCACTTATCTTTAAAGTTTTACTGGGTAAACTTCTAGCTTACATCTATTCCTTCTTTTTCCCGTATTTACAAGCTATGCTCCTCCAATATAAATTCCATATAAATATGTTTTCGTTTTTCCCTTTAGATCATCTACTTACAGAAAGTGAGGACATTCGTATTCTTCAGGAGGGTGGCCGCCATTCTCTCGTTATTTCTCACGTGACCAGCGATGATGAGGGTTTCTACACTGTCAGAGCCCGTAACAGTCACGGCGAAGCAGAGAGCTCTGCTGAACTGTACATACAGGAACCGCGTCCAGCCATCTCCTCACAGATGTAAGAGTGTTAGATTTTCTCTGTATCATGTGTGCTTTTTGAAATTCTGCTTGAGCTTCCAGTGATGTTTATTGTTACCTATCTAATTCTTCTTCTCATCACTTCAGGGCTAAATTGGAGAAAATGCCCTCCATACCTGAAGAGCCAGAGGTCCCAGAGAATGAGGTGGAGCGTTTCACCATGCCTGACTTCATCAAACCTCTTTATGACCTGGATGTGATTGAGGGAAAGGAGGCTGTGCTCAAATGCAAAGTGGCTGGTTTGCCATATCCAACTATCGCCTGGTTCCACAATGGAAAGAGGATTGAAAGCACAGAGGACAGAAAGATGACACAGTGTAAGTTTTGCAGAATGGATTTATATTCATCTGATGTTTATTTCCATCCTTTGTAATTTATTTCAAATTCATTTATGTATGATTTTCTTTTCTGCAAACTCAAACAAAATGCATATTTTAATTTTTTTATTACCTCATTTAAAAAATAACTGCTTGTATTAAGCAGGTATAATAACCAGACAGTTTTTGTTTATTACTGGTCGAGCGGTAATAATCTGAACCAAAGCGTTTTTATTATTCCCTTTTTGGCCTGTTTGCTTCTTCATCAGCAGGATCGTCGCTACTCCTGTGCTTCAGCAGCAAACCAATTCAACTACTTTAATCTACAAATAGCAATTTTCAAAAACAAGGGCGCTGTCCTCTTTCTGTTTGTGTGGAGCAAAAGCACACAGAATTTCATTGTGAGATCAGGGTTTAATTAAACTCAGAGAGTGTCGTTATTCTATAGCTGCTGCACTGAGCACTTACACACTTGAATGAATGCCCACTGCCTCAGTCTTCTTTGTCTGTGTCGTGTAAAACCGAGTAAGCCAAGCTGCTTTCTCCTGTTGCAGTTCGTGATGTTCACAGCCTGGTCATCCGCTCTGTGTGCCATGCCCATGGTGGTGTCTACAAGAGTGTCATCTCTAACAAAGTTGGGAAGGCCACCTGCTATGCTCATCTCTACGTTACAGGTAATTTTTTGTCTTCTTCCTTAAGTGCTTCAAGGAAACCTTTCGTTCTGATTTGATGCTATATGAATAAAATTGAACTGAATTGAACACTCGTGAGAAAGAAACATGTTCTGATTACTCAGCCGTACTCAGTTACACCTTATAGATTGATGCTGTTATTCACCCTGCCTCATGCCGCACCACACCAGAGAAAAATACAGCTGCCTAAATCCACTGTTGTCATTTTCAGACATCCTCCCTGACCCACCCGATGGGACTCCAGTCATAGAATCCATTACTGGCAAAACCATCACCTTGAGCTGGAAGAAACCAAGGAGGCTGGACCCTTCCATTGGTAAGCAAAAGCATTGTCACATATGCTATATTGAAGAGACAAAACAATATATCCCTAATTCTTAAGGTATTTATTGTTTTACACATTTAATGCAGAACATTTTCTTAGGTCCCTTTCAGGCATGTATTTTAATATCTTTGTGTCTATCTCATCTTTCCATAAAGGTCTGACAGATTGTAATCTATCGTTTTCAACACGGAACAGATCTGAGCTGAGAGCCATTTGATCATAGACTGAATGTAAAAGACGGACCATGCTTCTAGGTCTAAAAAGTGAAGCCAGTGCATTCTTTCTAATGTCCAGCAGAGGGCAACAGTTCTGGTTCCAAAAAAACACCGGGTTGTCTAAAACAGCAGCCCCCAACCCCCGGGCCACGGACCGGTTCCGGTCCATGAGTCATTTGATACCAGGCCGCGAGAGTTGAGGGTCGGGTGTGAAATTTATGGTTTTCGGGGTTTTTATCGGTTTTTAGCGTTTTTATCATTAACTCGGTTTCCCTCGGTCTTTTCCCTTGTGTTATGAATAAATCTTTTTTTTTTTTTTTTTTTGGTGCCGGTACTGGACTTATTTTGTTGTATTTATCTGCGACACCTTAAAGGCTGGTCCATGAAAATATTGTCGGACATAAATTTTCTGTGGAGCAAAAAAGGTTGGGGGCTGCTGGTCTAAAAGACTATGAGCAAATTATCCCATTTCTCAGTTTCTCTGTTTTATGACCTCAGTATAAGATTTACGTGATGTGTTTATGGTCTCATTTGCTAGTTTTCAGTCTTAATAATAATAATAATAATAATAATAATGATAATGATAATAATACATTTTATTTAAAAGTGCCTTTCAGAACACTCAAGGACACTGTACACAGCAGAACAAAGCAGGCATAAAAACAGGCAGTTTACAAAATCATAAAACATAAAAATAGATTTAAAATAGGAGAATGGAAAAGGTTATGTGGGATAAGCTATTAAGCTAAGCTATTTTTTACTTAATGATTTTACTGATTTATTTTATTATTTAAGTTTATGTTTTCACAATATTCATTTTGTAAATTGTAGTCCCAAATGTGTCAAAATGAAAGAAAAAAAATGTTTGACAAATGACCAGGCTGTGAGTGTGATGTGTTCTTTCATTTCTGGGTAAGACTTACTCATCTCTGGTTTTACAGCAGAAATGTTCAGCTTGAGTTTCATGTGCAGAAAATTCAGTGCTGGGACACTGAAGCAAGCAGCAGATTTCATTATGAAAAAACATCAACAATAAATGCTAAAAATAACATACTGACATACTGCAAGGTGCTCCAGTTTTTACATGTTGTACTTTACTTCATATACTGTGAGATATAAAAAGGAATCACTGACCCAGAGCAGTTTGAATCAAAAGCCTTTTTTTTCCTTCCAGATCCCAGCTCTTTGATGTACGCCATCCAACAGCAAGCCTTAGGCTCCATTCAGTGGATCATCATAGCTTCAGGCCTGAAGGAGACAACTTACACCATCACAACACTCTCCAAAGGTGTGCGCTATGCTTTCAGGGTACTCACCATCACCTCCAAGGCTTTCAGCAAGCCCTCGCCAGCTACTGACCCAGTGCAGCTCCTGGACAGAGGTAGGTTTGACTTTGTAGATCATCCATCCGTCCATCCATCCATCCATCCATCCATCCAGCCATCCATCCAGTACAAATTTGTGAAATATTACCTCTGTGGTTTATGTCTTTAGGTCCTTATCTGCAGGAGGCTCCAGTGATTATCGATAAGCCAGAAACTGTATATGTGATGGAAAACCAGTCGGTCACTATCTCGATGACTCTCAATCATGTTAATGCTTCAGTCATCTGGAAAAGGTTAGTTTCTGTCAATACACTTCATTTTGTTGTTTTTAGAAAAAGATGAACTCAAGGAAATGAATGAGTTTTATTTTAATTTCACTAAAGAAAAAAAAATTCAAACATATTCCTCTCACATGAGAAAATCTAGTGCCGTTTGTCCCCTTTCTGACTTAGTACATTACAGGATATATGTACTGTTACTGGGAAGCATAAATACAGTATGACAGTGTGCACAGAGGCAGCTGCTTTATTCCCAGTGATTATCCAGGATTCCAGAGCAGTTAAAAAAGTCTATTATTATGTCCTGACTCAGTGACACTGCCGCCCTCCTTCCTATAAGTATCTGACTTGATTGAAAATGCTTTTGTTCCCAGGAGAGGAGTGGTCCTGGCCAACAAGCCAGGCCTGTATGAGATGACAATGCCAGATGACGACCAGCACACGCTGAAGCTGCTGAAAGTGAAGAGCGCTGACGTCGGAGAGATGGAGTTTGTGACCTCCAATAAGTATGGCAGTGACAGCTGCAAATTCATTGTGGAGATGGCAGGTATAGATTTCAGGTAGACTGTGTGCATATAAATTATGAACATAGTCTCTGGGTTTAAAAGCAAAGCTTTTGTGGAAATGCAGTCTCTCTAATGGCCAGCAGGGGGCGACTGTTTCAAAAAGACGTCTGATTGTGACTATGACTCCCTTAAAAGTTTATGTTTTTAATAACTAGTTTCAAGTATCATTTATACCACATGATGCTAATTTTATTCATGGTCTCAGTAAAATAAATGGAAAAACAGTGTATTATTATGACATGGTTACTCTGTGTTTGACAAGAAGTCACTGGAAAAATGACTCTGGGCTCTGACCACTCTGGTTTTCCATGACCTCAATAAACCCTTTCCTTATGAATTTATTCACTGGTGTTAATGCATCAGGTCTACAACATGATAATGATCTGCACTAGTGTCAAAAAGGAGGATGAAGTGTACTTTAGGGTGGATCTCCTGTGATTCCAGATCTCTACCGTATCAGCATGCGTAGTCTCTCAGTTTCTCAGTCAGATCATCTGTGACATCTGCTTTCAGAATTCCAGTGATGGACATATTTGGAGACTAAGTACAAAATAACTGCAAATAATTGCCTCAAAATTGATTTAACTTTATACTGTCATTACAGCTCCACCAACATTTGAGACCATTATGGAAGATTTGGATGTTTGTGCTGGGGATACCCCTCGCTTTGCTGTGGTCGTGGAGGGCAAACCCATCCCTGACATCTTGTGGTTCAAGGTTTCCATCCATTATAGTGTTTAATGCAATGGCCCTGCATGACTAATTATTCTTTACTGGTTTCTCTGTGCTGTTAACTAAAGTAGTGAAATGGGAAATAACCATAAGAGTTTTTAAGGAGTTTTTAGCAAATGCAAGACGACCCGCTGTAAAACTTATTTAAAACATATTTGCTTTCAGAATGATATCCTGCTGTCAGAGAGCAGTCATTACACGTTTGTGTACGATGATAATGAATGCTCCCTGGTGGTCCTAAATGCTTGTCCAGAAGACTCCGGGGTTTACACCTGCACTGCAAGGAACTTAGCCGGATCTGTATCCTGTAAAGCTGAACTCACCATTCATGAAGGTAAGAGGCCAGTCTGTCTGTCTGAGCTATCAAAGGCTCATGAATGAACAAATTGATGGAACTCATTTAATCTTTTATCTTTTCTGTAGCTAAAAGTAAAGAAGATCCCATGGACGATGAGGAAACTATTCTAAGGAAAATGCGCCGACTGACTGATTACTATGACATCCACAAGGAAATTGGAAGGTAAATCGGTTTTAAGAAAAGATCCCACAGCTGAAGTGCACTGTTACTTGACAGTCTTTTTTTTTCACCTATTAAGAAATAATGAAACTGACAAACTGTTTCTCCAGAGGTGCATTTTCCTATGTGAAACGTGTGACTCAGAAGGCAGACAAGATGGAGTACGCTGCAAAGTTTATCTCCACGCGGGCCAAGAAGAAGACATCCGCTCTGAGAGAGATGAAGCTGCTTTCCAAGCTGGACCACGAGAGAGTGCTTTACTTTCATGATGCTTTTGAGAAGAAGAATGCTGTTGTCATAGTCACTGAAATGTATCCGTATTTTAAAGCAGTCATAAAACAAACCTTCTGATGCTGCGTACTCAGTTAGCCTTTAGAAGAGAGTCAAAAGTGAAGGCAGTATAATATACCAGGTTTATGTTAAAGACTCATTTTAATATTGAATGCGTTATAACATAATAAATCATTTGTTGCAAAGTGCATTTAATTTAACAAAAAGAAATGCCTTAACTGATCGTTAAAGATGCCATGAGGAGCTGCTTGACAGATTTACAAGAAAATCTACAGTAATGGAGTCTGATGTAAGGATCCCAATTTTTCACTAAATAAATACTTCATTTATCTGTATTTTCTTATTATCTGATCAAAAAAATCTTTTTTGTTTTTGTTTTTGGATCATCAGGTTCGTTCATGTATTAGACAACTTCTTGAAGGCTTGGACTACCTTCATCATTTGAACATCATACACCTGGACATCAAGGTAGATACATAAGAGTCCTCATTGTACTCTTTCATCGTCTTCTGTGTCAAAAGGTTTTTTTTAAATGATCATATCAGTTGCACTTTCATAGCAGACAATGGTTAGATATTATTTCCTAATTCTCTCATCAGCCTGAAAACATCCTCACTGCGGACCCCCATGGTGATCAAATCCGACTCTGTGATTTTGGCAATGCCGTGGAGATCACACCTGATGAAGCTCAATACTGCAAATATGGCACACCAGAATTTGTTGCACCAGAAATTGTCAATCAGAGCCCCGTGTCAAAAGCAACAGATATATGGTATGACTCAGTCACACTACACTAAAAATAGAAAACCACCTTCCATGTGACTAGTGAAAATCAGAGGTAGCCCGATGATTGCACTGATTTGTTATGTATTTATTTTTTGTTGAAACCCAGTTGCAATTAGTTGCAGTGACCCGCTGGTCGCCCAGAGGCTGAACGTGCAACACCCTCAGTCTCTGGTCAACCACTTATATCTGTCCTGGTGGGTAGCAACCTGTCTCCAAGCAATCACAGTCCGACTCATGCTAAATGATATCACTCTCAAACAGATGGCCAAAGGTTTGCAAATAGCAGCTATCTAGTTTTAAAAAAATAGACACATTGCCAACACATTTCAGTTGATCTGAGACTGCCTGTACTGATGAGTGCAACTTGTCTGTGACGCATCTTCTTGCAACAGCGGACTACGCTCAACAGGTTGCCAGCTGGTTTTATTCTAGTTTTATTTTCTATATAAAACCCCAACTCTGCTTTGCTTTTGAACCCTATATTTTGTTTAAAACAGTAAATTTAAAAAACAAAGTTGCCAATTCCCTATATCATTTTGTTGCCATCCTGCAACAACTAAATCACTATTTGTGAAGGAATTTTTAAATTTTTGCTTCACATTTATGAGATCCTGGGAGAACTCTGAATTTAATTTCCTACTGGGACTTTCTGTGTATGTCGATGGCAACAGTTTAGCAGTTTTGGATGATTCATCACAGTTGTTTTTTCTTTACTTTTCTAGGCCTGTTGGAGTAATAGCATATCTGTGGTAAGCATATTTTTTATTAGTTTTAATTTTCCATAATGCTAAAAACCTTTTTCAGTGTGTTGGTCAGGACTACATCTAAGTTTCTTATTAAGTTTGTTATTATTAAATGCTATTATTTCTCTTGTCAGTCTGACCGGTGTATCTCCATTTGCTGGCGAGAATGATCGCAGCTCTGTACTGAACATCAGAAACTATAACGTGGCTTTTGAGGAGAGCATGTTTGCCGATCTTTGCCGAGAAGCTAAAGGGTTCATCATAAAGCTGCTGGTGGCTGACAGACTGTGAGTAACACCGCTGTATCTCTTTTAGTCCAGGTTTCAATACTTGTAAACAGTTATGTGTCAACCACAGTAAAATCCTGACTTGCTGGATAACTGTGATTAGTTATTATGTATCATCGAATATCATACATCAAATATAATAATTTATGAAAACAATCACATCCAAGTCAACAACACTGAGTTGATAATCGGAAGTATAAAGATTTGTCATTACATATTAGTTTTGTTCACTATACTGAGCCTGAATTTAATATTTTTTAATATTTTTGTAAAAGTAAAAGATTTTTGTTTCAGTATTTCCAGAATTCTGTCTGATACTTATTTATTTATTTATGCAGATTTATTTATTTTCAGTTTTCATATTTGTTTTATCATTTTAGACGACCAGACACCCAGGAATGTCTCAGACACCCCTGGTTCAAGGTATGAATAAGTGATATCCATTTGGCAATTCTTAGTAAAGTCCCATTTCTCATTTATTTGTTTTAAATTTTATGTCCATTTATTGTACAGACCCTTAGTAAGGGGAAGGCCATAAGTACAGAGGCCTTAAAGAAATTTGTATCTCGCAGGAGGTGGCAGGTGAGCTGAGCTGTAGTTCTTAAATACTGCATGTTGAAAAGGTGACATTGTGGTACTTATTTTGTCACATTTTCCTTTTTTTAGCGTTCTCTGATCAGCTATAAATCAAAAATGGTCATGAGATCCATACCCGACTTGCTAAATGATTCCTCCAGCCATGTTTCCATCGCAATTCCCAGGCACCTTAAAGAGGGTTCGCCACCGCCATCATCTTCTTCTGATTCTGATGAGGACATTGATGAACTACCCTTTATTCCAATGCCACTTAACATGGACTTCTCTGGATCAAGGATGTCACTGAATGACATTCAGACCAATGAGCAGGAGGCAGGGAAGCAGAACGGAGCAAATAACTGGTCTGGGTCTTCTGTTCAAGGCCAGGAGACAATGGAGTGTGATCCTAAAGAAATAGATAAAGACGGACTTGAAGTAGGAGGCAAAGGCCGCCTGAGGAAAAGATCATCACAACCCAATGAAAAGGGTTCTTCAGATGAGGAAGAATCACCTGCTGAATTGCCCCAAAAATCAGAGCTATCTAGAAAACCACTGAGACGGGGTTCAAGCATGGAGTCAGACAAACCAGAAGGTGGACGACGAAGAGGAGAGCTAAGGCGTGGTGGCTCAGCTGATAGTGCATTGATGCTTCGGATTACACCAGAAGCACCTGGAGAAGGAAGTCAAGATGATGGCAGAAGAGTTCTGAAGAAAGCTGTCTCTATGGAACTACCAAAAAGGAGCACCAGCCCAGGAACTGCCAAGATGAGTCAAGAAGACTATGCTCTCAAACTGGAGCTGATGAGGCAACGACTGCTTCGTGGTGGCTCTGTGGACAACAAGATGAGTGGACTGAGAGGACCTCTGTTAGAAACATTAGGAATGGGAGATGAAAAACGTGCAGTGTCCTCAGATCGGTATTCTCGTACGGTCCGTTTGGGCCCACCTCCACTAACAAGAGCCGCATCCAGTGATTTCCCAAGGGATGAAGTTCCTAAACCAAAAGTTTTGCGCAAAAGCACTTCTTTCAGTCAGGGGGATTCAGAACCCATACCTTTACACCGCCGTTCAGGAGCTCCTCTGGAGATTCCCTTGGCACAGATAGAAGAGAGAAGGCTCAAGGAAGCTATATCTATGTCATCTCTAACAGAGCAAACCAAGCTAGACTCCCGCCCAGTTACTCCCAGGGAGCCTTCACCAAAACCGCCAACACCAGAGTCGGTTTTGCAGGAAAGTCCAACCAAAACTGAGAGTGAGGAATCGTTTATGGAAAAAGAGATAAAACCAGATGAGACTATAAGTGAAAAGATGGAAGGGCTGACCACAGATAGTAATTTTGATGAGAGATCAAGCACCAGTGGATTCTCAGAGAAGGACATGAGTATTTCAGAAGAACCAATGATGGAATCAGAGTCTGTAGGTCAGAGAGCTCCTACACCTCCTTCTATGGTCCAAAGCCCTATGTTAGAAGAGAAAATGGAAGAGGAAGAAGAGGTAGAAAAGAACCATGAAGAAAAGGAAGAGTTAACGAAAGAAGAAGAGGAAAGAGTTGATACTGTCACTGAATCAAACGCTAAGGAAAACGTAAAGGTTGCTATAGAACATGTAGAAGAGAAAGAAACTATTCCTGAGAAATCTTCTGAGGTGACAATAACCACAAGCTCATTTATGCTGAGACCAACACAAGAATATTCCATTTCCCCAGGAAAAGTTGTTTCAACGTATGTAACACCCTCGCTTCCTGCTCGAGTTGTTCTGCCAGATGGAAGGACTTCAGCATATGCCAGTATTATGCAGACTATGATGGTCCCCACACTTCAGCCACTCAGTGAGCCACCGCTAGGCCCTTCTACACCTGTTGTTACTCCAACGATTTCATCATCCCCAGTATCAACTGGTATATCTTCCCCTGCCAGCTCTGAAATACCTGGACCACCAAAGCCAGCCACCATTTCAACCACTGAGCACCCTGCTGTATATTCCAGAGTAGCATCACCAGAAATGATAACAAAAGAACCCAGTCCACCCAAGACTGTTACACATTCTTCAGCCCAAGAAGGGCTTTCAGCAGGAGCAGACCTACAGGATATCACTTCTGAAGAGGTCTTTGAGGCACGCTTTAAAAAGCGTGAATCTTCTCTCACCAGAAGTCTGAAGTTTCTGTCACGCTCAAAGCAAGATGATGGATTACAAGCTACTTCAGATTCTACAGAGAAAGGCGAAGAGATATACAGACCTGGGCCAACTGGTGCACCTTTAGAATTAAAACCAAGAAGACTTGAGGAGAAGTCAAAGTCAGTCCAGGATCTTCGTGAAGCTCAAAAGGACCAAGGCTTTATGAGAAGGCTCTCAATGCGCTTGAAGAGGACTCCATCAACAGAGCGCAAAGAGGAAATGATGAAGGAAGATGATTCTCTTGCCTCAAGACGTAGGCTTTCTTGGACACTTGGTCGAAGAGGATCTCAGGAAAAGAAAGAAGTCGAGATGTCAAGAATGGATGGGGGAGCTGACAGGTTGGTGGAAAATGATGAAAAAGAGATTAAGAAACCAAATGAATCACCAGTGTTGGCAATGCGCAGGAAAATTGAATCAACAGTTGCTGGGATCTCTACAAGAATCCGCAGCTACTCAGAGGAGAGAAGAGCATCAGAAGAAAAAGAACCCAAGAGGACACCCATTCTTTCCATGCTTCGTCGTTCAACATCAGAGAGCCGTGCAACGAAGGTTCCTCAGAACCAGCTAGCATCTCAGGCCACTAATGGCGCCTCAACCGAGTCTCTAGAGTCCATGTCCAGCCTAAAATCAGACACAGCAAAGGGTATGGCCAGTTACCTTTCCATTTTAAATCAATATTTAACCAGGGGACTATCTGTTGTACTTTTTTAAGATTAATGTTGTTTATGAAGCTTTTCTTTCTTATTCCTTTTCTTGTAGCAGGCTTGGAGGCTGAGCGCAGATCTCGCTGGGATCGATGGGGCCTGACTAGAGGGAGGCGAGATAAGACAGTATCACAGCCTGACATACCCACAGCAATCTCCAGAGATAATAGTTCCTTACGTTCACGCCAATACTCCAAACTGGCTTCTGGCAAGTTATATTTGAGTGTAAATAAAGTATTTGGGTAAGGCAATGATGACATTTACTATGGTAAATGGCCTGTATTTGTATAGCACTTTACCTAGTCCCTATGGACCCCAAAGCGCTTTACACTACATTCAGTCATCCACCCATTCACACACACATTCACACACTGGTGATGGCAAGCTACATTGTAGCCACAGCTGCCCTGGGGCGCACTGACAAAGGCAAGGCTGCCCGACACTGGCATCTGACCACCACCAGTAGGCAATGAGTGAAGTGTCTTGCCCAAGGACACAACGACCGAGACTGTCGGAGCCGGGGCTCGAATCAGCAACCTTCCGATTACAAGATGAACTGCCAACTCTTGAGCCACGATCGCCCCGATGTATGGGCCTTGAATCGCCTTTTTATTTCAATAGGAAGACCTCTTCCATATGTATCCATTAAATATGAAGCTACAGCCAGCATCAACTTCATTTTCATTATCAGACCAGAAATAAAACCAAACATCACCAGCATAGAGTGGATCTGTGACATTATTGTCACCGTGCAATTGCGGTACTTTATAATGTGACAGTTTCCACCTGCTTGGTCAAAATGCTTGTTATTAAGAAATATATTTTTCCTGACTAAAATATAGTTGCTTAGAAAAATGTGTATTTCAGTCAGGCAGGGAAGCCTCAGGCACAAAAAGCAGCAGCAAGACCCCATTACAGAAAAATGCAACCATCACTTGCAACAAATAAGTCAAAAACAGTATTAAAATAACAAGGTGGTAGTGGGTTGTAAAGCAGCTTGCAGAGGCTACAACAACCACAGACATGCTACAGTTATACAGTTAATAATTATCTTGAGACATGTTATATTTTAAAGTAACATTACGATGTAAATAGGGTTTTATACAGGTCATTTGCCAATGGCATGTACAGAAATGTATTTGCTGAGTCCTCAGATATGCTCAATTTCAGATTGTTAAAAAAATTACTTCATAATGATGATTGTTAGTTTTGTCTTTAATCATACAGTGTTTATGTGATTAATTATTGTAATTGTCTTCAACTGCCAGATTTCCCTCCAGTATTCCATATCAAACTGAGAGATCATGTGCTGCTGGAGGGAGATCCAGTGACACTCAGCTGTTTGCCAGCTGGAAGTCCCCACCCACACATTACCTGGATGAAAGGTGAGGATCTTTAATGTGAATAAATACTAGTGTCTTAGTGAGGGTATTACATGTGCATGTGATTAGAATCATTTTGTTTGCAGTTTGCAGTAATTTGCAAAATCGTTCTAACATTCATGAGTGCAGAGACATATTATGTTGCATATTGATGCAAATATGATGTAATTACAGATGCTACATACAGTGAACATAAATGTTGCTGTAGGTAAAACAGCTGAGATTATTCTTTGAATGAGTTGTTATACCGGTATCAATTTCTTTAGAGTGGTATCCTTAAACAGCAGAAATGGGCTCAAATTCACAACCAGACACGGGGCAAGTAAGAAAAGGGTAGGTAAGAAAAAGGAAACAAATATTCACCTTCACATCTTATAATGAAATTCCCTCCCTGTTCATGTGTTCTTTCTCAGATAAGAAGCCCATAGAGATTGATGCCAGGATGAATATGATTGCTTGCCCTGATGGCCGGCAGCTGCTGATGATCATGCAGACCACCAAAAAGGACGCAGGAGTCTATGAATGTGTGGCTACGAACCCGCTGGCCTCAGTATCAAGCTCTTGCACAATATCTCTTGCACGTAAGAAATGAGACATTGTTTGAGTCTTTGAAGAAGTACATTTACTTCATCCCAACAGTATTACTAGTAATACTAATATATTTGTTTTACAGGCCTGCCCAACCGTCCTGGGACCCCAGAGATTCCTCAGAAGTACAACAACACTGCACTGGTTCTGTGGAGGCCTTCAGACACAATGGCCCCCTGCACATACTCTCTGGAGAGGCGAGCAGAGGGTCTGTGTTTGCAATAATTCTGTAATCTAGATGAATACTGCTGTACATCCATTGTTAGATTTATTAGGCTTATCCTAAGTAACCCTTTCAAAACCTAAAACTGAGGTTTTGAAAGGGCTACTCTGACCAAACTTGGGTCTCAAACAAAGAAAAACACATTGCATATATATTTCATGGGACAAGAGATCTGGCATTGCAACTAGAATCCCAGACACTGCATATATCTATTTGGTTGCAATGTATTTAATTTTGGAAGGTGACTTTCATAGCTGATTAGGGTATATAGGCTTTAAGCTAAGGAAACTTGATCAAGTATCATAAGGAGACACACTAATGTGTTTTAGGTGTACTTGTGTTTAACTCTTGAGCATGTCTTTTTAAATTAAATTAAATAAAGACAAAAAACCTCGGTCACAGGGAGTATTTAACTTCATATTGCTACTTTAAGCAAGTGATCTGAATATTCCTTCCACATCTGTCTTCAGGTGAGACCAACTGGCTGATTGTGGCCACTGGGATAGCAGACTGTTATTACAATGTGACTGACTTACCAGCAGGGGGCTCCTTCAGATTCAGGGTGGCATGTGTCAACAAAGCTGGCCAGGGCCCCTACAGCAACCTCTCAAAGGTCTTGAGCATGGATCCCTCAGGTATTTACAGAAAACTTTAAATTGTTTTATATGCACTTGTCAATGAAATAATTAAAGAAATTTAAAGGCTGAAAGATTTACCTTTGTACCTTTTGTTGTTGTTGTGCTCAGCTCACTATAGAAGGTTATATTTTTATGTGTATAATTTTCTTTTTGATGGAATAATATATATGATAAATTATTCAACTCCACTTGAGGTAAAACAAACCTCTGTGTTGTATTTGTTGCATTAATGCATAAAATCAAGTCTTTGAGCAGCCTCCTGCCTTTTCTTGTTTTTCATAGAACCAGCTAAATCCAGTGCCACAGTAGTGGTGAAGACTGTTCCTGCAACTTCTCCTCCTCCCCCTGCTGTGATGATGTCATCCATGAAAGTGCCTCCCATGAAACTTGCTCCCAGTAAATCCACAACAGTGACGAATGCCCAACTTGCCCCTCCATCAACATCAGCTCCTGCTCCATCTTTGGTTAAATCTGCCTCTCCAGTAACCATCAGTCCTGCTGTTAGTACTGCCCCAGCGGAGCAGGCTCCTGCTAAGACCACAACAACTGCCCAAGCCACGCCAGCCAAAGCCAAGAGCTCTATTAGCATCAGTGTGAGCAAACCCCAGACAAAGCTGACACCGCCGCCTGTTGTTCCACCCAAACCTCAGAGTCCAGTACATACTGTCCCCCAGTTGACCAACAAACCTCCCTCCCCTGTACCACCACCTGCGCCTGTCATAGGGAAGCCTATTTCATCTGTACCAATGTATGTGCCAGCTGCTACTGCTCGTGCTACTCCACCTTCCCAAACTACTTCCACCCCAACAACTACCACCCCTTCAGTCACTCCCGCAACCATCTCCCCACCTGTGGTGGTGGTGCAGAGCTTGACACCCGTGTTGCAAGGAGGGGACACCCACACTACCCCATCTGGACGGATCACTCCATCAGGACGGATCACACCATCAGGACGTAGGACCCCACTGGGGAAGCCTGGAGAGGGATCTCTGCGTCAGGGAGTTCCACAGAAACCGTATACATTCATGGATGAGAAAGCAAGGTGATGAGTGTTGTAAAACAGAACGGTAATATACTTGCAAAACTAGCATTAAGATAAGGAACCAAGTAAGCAAACACAATTAAACAGGGACAAAAGTTTCAAATGTGAGCAAACATTTCATTTAAGGTCTGAATTAGTAGCTATTTATAATAGACATAGAGAATGTTCTGTGCTTTTCCATTGGAAGTTTATATCATTTCTTTCTCATGCAGAGGTCGGTTTGGTGTGATCCGTGAATGTCGGGAGAACGCCACAGGCAACCTTTTCATGGCTAAGATTGTTCCATATGAGGCTGACAGCAAGCAGGCAGTGCTGCAGGAATATGACATTCTCAAGTCGCTTCATCACGAAAGGATCATGGCTCTACACGAAGCCTATGTCACACCACGCTACCTGGTGCTTATCTCTGAGTACTGCAGTGGGAAGGAGCTGCTCTACAGCCTTATAGATAGGTATGATTTGATAGGACATTTTTAGCACCATCCATAAACGAGTGCCCTAAACTGTTCTACTTGGAGTGGTTAACAAGCTGTTTAATCATGTCTCTTAGATTCCGTTACTCGGAGGACGACGTGGTAACCTATGTCGTGCAGATCCTCCAAGGTTTGGACTACCTCCACGCTCGACGCATCCTCCACCTGGACATCAAGCCGGACAATATCATTGTCACCTATATGAATGTCATCAAGATCATTGACTTTGGCAGTGCCCAGACATACAACCCTCTCTTCCTGAAGCAATTCAGTCCTCCTGTTGGAACACTGGAGTACATGTGTAAGGGTTTTTGTTTTTTTAACAGTCCAATGGAAATGATACAATGATGACAATAATAACTATAGAAAATCTGATAATAATAAATTCCTTTATTAGAGTTCAACTTACAAGGCTCAAAACCATGAAACTGCCTTGAAGCAACTGCTGCTGTGATTTGGTACTATATAATTAAAATGTAATTGAAATCAAATAGAGCGGAGAACCACCAATCATGACAGTTTCTGTCTAATTGCTCAACACAGAAGAGCAGTCAAGAGTTTAAAAGATAGATATTTTAGTTATAAGTGGATGAAGACTAAAACAGAGGTGATAGGGAGCAAATATTGAATTTATTTTCACCTGAACATCTTCAGCATATTACAGAATGAATGCTGTTCTTTTTAATTTTAATGAGCATGTAAGCCAAAGTTTGCTAACTTCATACAGAGAAAATTTGGTATGTACCGATAGCAGGATGTACATAAATGGTTATAAATCAGTAATTTGACCCACTTTTTTTACTATAATGAACTTCAGTAAAGGTAGTGGCTATACAAGTGTGGCCTTTCCACCCATTCCACCCATGTTGTCTTTGGGCCAACAGATAATCAATTTGTCATGAGATAATTCATTTTCTCAGTGTTTAACGAGCTGCCCCTACAGCAGCATTAGTTAACTTACAGTTTTAGCCAACTAGCTTGCTTGAAAGCAGTGTGAAATATTTGAGTCCGTTGACAATGTCAAGTGAAACTGACCATACAAGTTGATTTATGTTGGAGCTACGAGAGGGTCCTTGGAATTGTTTTTCATCTATAAGAGAGCCTTTGATTATACTACTGAATATATATGTATTGAATAACTGATGGTTTTAAACCAACACAGTTAAAGAAGAACGACTGTACATTTAAATATGGACTTTCTTTGGATATATTATAGTTATCTTGGGCATTGTGGATAGAGAAACAACCTTTGTGTACATTATGTAATCTTAACTGTGGCCATTTATCAGGAAGGAAATTATAACACACACAAAAGAAAATCTAAGTCAAAGTGATAAATGAAAGCTCTTTGTACATCGTGTACACAGATAATAAAGGCTGTGAATTTGTCCTTTTTTCTTGCAGCTCCAGAGATGTTGAAAGGGGATGTTGTGGGCCCTCCAGCTGACATCTGGAGTGTAGGCGTGCTTACTTTCATCATGTGAGTATTGCTTTCACAGCTTCCACCCTCTGAGTCCTCTTTAAATAGAAATATATTTGTGTTCTTTATATAAGATCAGGCTTATGATTAAGAATGGTCTGCTACATTTGTATTTATAATTTCAAGCCTTTTTAGGTATTATTCTATTATATATTTCTTTTGATACTATGAAATCTTCCTCCTGATTTTTCAGGTTGAGCGGCAGGTCGGCTTTCATGGATAATGATCCTCAGGAGACTGAAGCCAGAATCCAGGCAGCAAAGTTTGACCTCTCTAAACTTTACCAGAATGTGTCCCAAAGTGCCTCTCTGTTTCTTAAAAAGATCCTCTGTAGCTACCCCTGGTAAGCTGAATAATGGATTCTTCTCATTTTTGCCGTACTTTGAAAGTATTGCCAATTTGTAATATTTGGCTCCTTGTCATCCTCAACAGGGCCCGTCCATCCATCAAGGACTGCTTCAGCAACTCCTGGCTTCAAGATGCCTACTTGATGCGCCTTCGTAGGCAGACTCTTACCTTTACAACCACCCGTCTCAAGGAATTCTTGGCTGACCAGCAGCGCAGGCGAGCAGAGGTGGCAACCAAGCACAAAGTTCTCCTGCGGTCTTACCAGAGCTCGCCACAAACCCCCACTAGCCCTGCCACACCGAATGTGCCAGTATCACCCACTGCACCTGTCACCTAGTGAAAAGAACTTCCACACACCATTTTGGCAGGACTTCATGGTGGGAATGGGGGGCAAACATCCTCCAAGCGAGATAAAACTTGAGGCTACAGTGAGGTAGTCCCTCCAGGTCTGACTTGAACTTGATCAGAAGAAGAAAAACTCACAAAACCAGCAATGGCTGTGATCTACAGAAACATAATTTCTATTTCTTATCTGGTTCTAAAAGAGAATCTAATGCATTAAGGAACTCTGTGAAAGAGCCTGACTGCATTTTGTATACCGTTAACCTTGTTCATACAGGGCAGGATGTTCTCTTCAAGCTAGTACCTCAAGGTTTGTAACTTTGCAAACATTTTTGAATTAATTCCTTTCTTACTGTTGGCTGAACATTGTAAAGAGAGGAAAAACAAATACAGTGTGGTAACCGGCCATAATTTAGTAGAAAAGCTCATTTAATTCCTCAGCGAAAAGCTCTTAGCACAACTTTAAAATAAGGGATAATCCACACAATTAAAAGTACATATTGAAACAACTGATACCTTTGTCACTGGAGCACATCTAAAATAGTAGTCTATAGTTTGATATTCTAATGTTTCCTGACCAGAATTTTTAATGCGCTATCATCCCATTGCATCAGATAATGCTGTTTTTGTCAGATGCTGCCAGCATCTCTCTGTTGCACAGAGGCAGGGATGGTATTGGCCACAGAGAGGTAGCAGTTGTGTTTCAGAGATATTAGGTATTAGGATGGAGGTGTTGCAGTGGTAGGAGACCCAGGTTCACGTCAGATTGAAACTTGTAGTCAACTCGTGTTTACTACATGGTTTTGCTTTTTTTTTCCACTTGCTGATTTGTTTTGGGTGTGGTGGTGCAGTGGGTAGCACTGTCACCTCACAGCAAGAAGGTTCAAACTTCCTTGTCTTTGACTTTCTCTGTGAAATTCTCATCTTCGCCATGTTCCTGCATGGGTTGCCTTGGCTATTTTAAATTTGCTACAGTAGTAGATGTGAGAGTGTGTTCCACAAACCCAAGTTGGATAAGCAGTTAAGAAGAGGGATGGCTGAATTTTCTGGTTAAGTTTAGTTTCGGGGTAAGAAAAATGACTGGCAAGGTGGAGCTGTGGTTAGCATGGTTGCTTCACAGCAACAAGGTTCTTAGTCTGAATCTGCCATCATTCTATGTGGACTGTGTGTTCTGCCTGAGCCTACTTGGGGTTTCTCCGGGTACCCCTACAGATGTTTCTTCCCACAGCCCAAAATAAGTAGTTAAGAAAATGGATGGGTGATGGGTAAAATATACGTAACATTAACCCTGGATGTTGAAAAATGAGTTCGGAGTGTCAGTCATGTCTCAGAAAGGCCACAGTGCAGTGTATCAGGGCACAGATGCTGAACAATGCCTTGTGTGTAACGCAGCGATGTCTGCAGCTTTGACAAAACAGCATTAATGAAAGCCAAGATAAGGAGAGAGGGTTGTAAATGCACTGAATTATGTCTAATTCTGTCCTTGATTTAAACAAAAGTCACTCTCCAAACCCACAAACTAGTTTAAGGAATTGTAGTGGTATCATTGTGCTGTTGGCACTTCAGTGATTTTAAAGATTGTAGCAGTTCCAGAAAGTTTTTGTTTGTTTGTTTGTTTGTTTTTAAAAATATGTACTGAGTTAAGAGGAAACTGGTGGCTTCTCTACAAGGGCTATTAGAATAGGAACTTGTCTGCATTTTCCCCTTTCCTTGTGTTCTTAGACAGCACGGTAATGATGATCTCATTCTCAAAAGCAGAATTTACTTTTTAAATTTCTTATTCCGTTGTCATCTTTGAGCTTCCATATAAAACTGTTTTCCTCCCAGTGATAATGTGGACAGTTTTGCAGGGCAAATAGGCATTCGTTTCTTCACCACAGATAAGATGTCATTGGCTTCAAGTAAAATCTTCCACTCAAACCGCAGCGAGATACCTAAGCCACGAAGAGATACTCATATCTGAGTTTTACAAAACAACTTTAAACATCTGTAATGAAGTTTTCCTAAGATCAAAAACACTTAATCACATCTGAAAAAATTCAGGGGATTAAAGGGAAACTGAAGCATTTTAGAAACCCACCGGGGTATTCGGGTTCCCCAAAGTGCCCTTAAAGAGCATTAATCAGCAAAAAATAAAAATTAAATAATAGACGTTACTGACTGTATTAGTCCTTATTTTAGTGTTTTTAATTGCCAACAGCTACTGCTTTGAGAAAGCAGTTTGCTTCATTGTTTTTAAAGAAATGCAGGCTTAACTGGCAAAACCTTTGTTTAATATAAATAAACACTTAAAATAGTTATAATTAGCATTAAGCTGAACATAAATTATGTATAGCCTCAATTATATGTTTCCATGCTATACAAGCATGCAAGACACCATAAGCACTAATCCAAGCATAAATTCATCATATGAGCCCCTGCAGACCATAATAAACATCAGATCACAGAAAGTAAAACCTTTAGAAAATCTAGTGGTTCTCAAAATGTGGGGCAGGCCCCAACGCTGGGGCACAGAGCCACTGCAGGAGGCTCTATAAAATATGGAGTGAAACTAAGTTAATTCAATATTATTTACGAAGAAAATGCAAGAGTTTGCAGATACAACTGTGCATCTACTCACTCATTTATTTCATTGAAGTTGAAATAACTGAAATGCAAACTTTCTCAAGTGGGGCATGCCAGAAAAAGTTGTCTATGAAAGATATATTTAAGTATGGATATCCATAAATATGCAGATCTAAGTATATGTTTTAAATATAATATATACAGTAAATACTGAAAACCAGGCCATTGTTTGTCATAACAAGAATGTTAATGAGAAGGCTCTGTAACTGCTTTATTTTCAGAGAAACAATATAATAATATTCCGAACATTTGTTTGGAATCTGTCCTCTTAGAGTCAGCACATTGGCTCTAGCACTAAACTGAACACAGATTCTATCATTTTATGGCACATCAAAGGCTAATTTGCTTTTTTATAATATATGTTTTCCCCTTTGGGGGTAAACTGAGTTTTCAGACCAGCACGTTTGATTTTTGATGCTGTTGCTTTCATACGCACTGATATCAAGCACAGATTTGCTCACTTAACTCAAAGTGTAACACTGATGATAGTTTAGATCCATTTGTGGACAGATTCAGTTTTTCGGGTGTTTAAAAGCTGCTTCATACATAAAATTATGAGTTGTTTTAATGTGTATTAACCGACAAGTAGTTGGTAATTCTATGAAATTATTTTACTACTGCTTTATTGTCTAATGCTATTGCTAGATAAATACTGCCCTTCTGCAGCTCTTGTCTTCTTTGGCTCCTTTGCCTATGCAGAGTATAGTCACTGAGGGAGTTTTTTCAAACCTGAATGAAAACATGCAAGTGCAGCATGAAATGCAATGTTGCATTAAATCCTAAATGTCTGTGCAATATATAGTAAATTTATTTGTTCATCTTTTAAATAAAATGACAGCTGTTTGTAAGCAGAGGACAGGAGTTTGGGGGGGGGAAACACTAGAGCGCTCTACATTTTGTATTCAAATCCTACGCTGTATTTTGTGGAATGTGTTGCAGTGCCTCGTGACGGATACTAGACTCACAGAGATTATAGTTTGTTAAAAAGAATGACTATTTCTTTATTTTGATTATATGACTGCGGCTGCTTTGTGTGTGTGTGTCTTTTGCAAATTGTTTATTTATTGAGTGACTGTATTTGTTACCGCTTCTGCTTTTTATTTGTGAAACATTTGAATCTGGCATGGAAATGGCATGACAGTTGTTAAGATTAAGAACAATAAAGGAAATGTGACAAATATAAGGGGAAACCTTGCCATCTTCTTGGCTGAAAACTGCATGTAAGACCATGCTGAAAATGGTATACATATCACAGCTGATCCATAACCAATTACCTTACACCACTCCATCCATCTGCATCACCCTGAAGACCAACAACTATGCGCTTATTTTCACCCTGGGAAGATCCATATTCCAGAATACTCCCTCTACTATAACTAAACTATGAACTGCTTCAGTGATTCTCACAAGTATTTGATTTGATTGCTATATGAGGATGGGAAAATATCTCTGGAACGTATGTTGTGCATCTTCAATCAATCTCATCATGTGTAGTACCCAAAGGAGAATGAATGACTGTATGATACAATACTTACTGCTTATAAAGCATCAGATTTCTTAGGTTTGCCGACTGTGTAGTGGATCTGAAGCTGTGTGTTTGACAGGATCTCCAAGGAAAGAAGAGAGGGAATAAGCTGTAAAGAATTGCTGCAAGAGAAATTTCCGGTCAGACTAGTTTGGAAATTGTTAAATAAGTGTTTACTATCTCTTTCCGCTGCAGATGTCTAAAGCTGAGACTGCACCCCCTCCCAGGTGCATACTTAATTATTATTAATATTATTATTAGGCATTATATTGTGGACACAGGTAAGAGAGGAGGTTTTGAGGCATAAGAAATGTTTAAGATGCAGTGTCTGCTGGATTCTTTACCCCTTAAGACAACCCACAGTCCAACCACATATTCACTGGATGGATGGACTTGTCTCATGAAGTCTACATTGTACCATAAACACCTTCAAGAGATTGTACCTATCCCAACAGTTATTAAGTCTGTGCCATCAAACCTTTTAGACTCACTGAACACTTATTACTTGTTATAAATGCCTATGTTTCTCATCTAGGTCACTTAAAGAGCTGCAAAAGAAAGGCCCTCCTAAGATCCTGCAAGAGCTCAGAGATGTGGTCCTTGTTGAAGGCAGCGCAGCAAAGCTGAAGTGTAGTGTTAGCACTTTCCCAGACCCTTTCATTGTCTGGTACAAGGATGGCAAAGAACTGAAGGATGGTCCCAAGTACTGCTATGTTTTTGAAGACCCTGATGTATTGGCACTTGTGGTCCGAGATGGAGTTCTAGCAGATTTGGGAAAGTACACCGTTACTATAAAGAATCCATTTGGAAAGAAATCTGGATCTGCCTGTGGAAGGTATAAACTTTTATTTAGAACTTGTATTTGATGTTTGAATCTGGTTATGATTATAAGTTGTTGTTTTTTTCTTGATTATGACATGAAGATTTTTTTAAATAATCACTGATGAGAACTTTACCCGACATGTCAGATTGTCAGGTTAGGAATCATATGGTTCACAGAGTTAATCTCTCACAGTCCCTGCTAAGAATTCTAAAGACCCAGATAACATTAAGCCCAAGAGAGGGACAACAGTGGTACTCAAGGCTGAAATAAGCAGACAGCCTCCTCCAGTCGTTGCCTGGCTCAAAGATGGAGATGACATTGATGAAGATAACAGGTAGACTCAATGTAGACGCTGACCATCTACACTGACATGTACACAGCAGATGACAATTAATTTATTCAGGTTTTGGTAGTAATAACAACTGTCTTCTTTCAGGGTGTTCTTTGACGTTGGCGACACCAACACAATGTTGACCATCAAAAATGCAAAACTGTCAGACACTGGAAAGCATGAAGTTTTTGTGGAGAACAATCTGGGCACAGACCAGTCTTTAGCATGAGTGGACATCCTCTGACACAGCTTCATGGCTGCACCAATGCTCAGCTTCTCTTCTCTTACAGTATTCATATTGTCATTAAAGTACACAACCTATACCATTTTCAAAAGGGCTTTTTCTGGGACTTATGTTACATCGCCCACTACAAAGTGTAATAGTATAATGTCCTAAATGGCAAATAAAAAAGATTTATAACTAAAACCATGTATTGCCCCTATCATAATTGTAAAACAGGACAATGATCTTTAAAAATGGTCGTCTATTTTAATAGCTCAACTGGTTGGATCATGGTTGGCAATGAGGAAAAAATCTTTTGTATGCAAACGGCTATAATGTGTCATACAATGAGAACAGAACAAATCAACAACTGACAATGACTAATTAATATTATAATGTATTGTTTGGAGTTTAGTCTGTTACTGTTACTATTTTTACCATTTCTTCTTGGAGCAACTGTAATCCACATTATTTCCTTATGGGATTAATAAAGTAATGTGGCGTGTTGGGGGAGCAGCTAGTTCTCTCCCATCATGCCTTGGGACATGTGCAGCTGTTTAGATGTTCTTGTTTTATTGTTTATGTTTACGTTACTTTTAACTGTTACCTTGAATGTTGTGTTTATGCTGCAGTATAATTTCAATGACAGTTATTGTTGATGAAAGAATGTAGTACCACGAGTGAGTTCAGGCTTGTAGTTATTGACCCTCTGAAGCACAGTGTGGTATGGGGAAGTATTATAGCAAAGAGTTTCTCCTACCAGCTTGGGGTTGAACAGCAAGTTCAATCTCTCTGTGAGCTTCTTTGTTGAGATTTCTCTGTCTGCCACAGTATTCTGATTCTGATTGTTTCAGGATGACCTGCCATTATCCAATGACACCTCTACTTACCTGCATCTTTTGCTCTTTTCTCCTCCTTTTCTTTTCTCTTTTTTCTAAACTAAGCACCTGATGGCTTTGAACTTTTCTTGACCATCTTTCATTGGTTTTAATTTTGCACTCCAGTATGAACACAAATCCCCCAACCCGAGGATCACCACAACATAACCTAATAGACCTACACCTTAGTTCACAGATTCACTTTGTATTTCTGGGATTTCACACAACCCAGGATTCAAATCATGACAACATAATGGGCTTGGATTTACAACATTATGAAGGAAATGTGCTGTATTTGGAAGCAGCCGGCCCCTCCCCTTTCAACAGGTTGTGTATGAGACTTTAAATCATCAAACTGTAAATTTTAAATTGTTATTGATCCCTTTACCCCTAGTCCTAAAGTGTGTATTTATTTTCTTTCTCTTCTGATATTTATTGTTTGTTTACTTGCACTGCTGTAACTGGAGCCTCGCCGTCTCGTCTCTCTATATGCTGGACTGTATGTAGCGGAGATGACAATAAAGTTTACTTTGACTTCAGCAGCGCGCAGGCGCACCGAGGGCTCTCGCGCTCACTTTTCGTGTATAGAATTTCGAAAAAACATCGGTGCAAATTATAAGTCTGTATCATGATGTCTGGTGTTTTCGTGTTTGTTGGTTTGTTTTTATTTTGTTTTATTTTGCGAGTTGGTTATTAGATGCTGCTTCAGCCAGCCAGAGAATCCCCCGCCGCCCCGCCCTCTCCTCCCTGTGCCGCAAGCAGCAGGCGCACCTCGCAAACGGAGGGCGCCCTGACGCCCAGCAAATGGGCGATAGAAAACCGATCGGTGCCTATGCCATTCCCAATATGCGCTGGCTGGCTGATGTCGGGGCAGCATAAGTACGAGCATTTTTTTTAATTTTTTTTTTTTGCCGATGCCCGTGATGCCGCCCCCACCACGATGCCGCCCCGGGCAACCGCCCGTGTCGCCCGTATCTAAAACCGCTACTGTTTATTCATAATACGTACAGTATATGACATATTTTAAGCTAAGAATATCCAGATCCTGTTTCCATTGTACTTTAATTTGAAAGTTACAACCAAATTTTGAAAAATACAACAGCTGATACAAAGTTGAGGCTGCACCTCTTTGGCTGGGAGCGGTTTATCTTCACTGTGTCTCTGAGTTATGTCTCTTCATGTAATTTAGCATTTTGACCAGAGAGTTAAAGAAAAAGACAGGATCAGGGATTTTTAGGTGCCAGCAAATAGTAGCAATCAGTTCAAGCTATTGGACGAAGCTATACAGCAATAGCTATGGCATATTTTGGCTTTAAAGTGCAGCAACTCTCTGCATGGTCCCCTAGCACAGATTGCAGATTGTAGGTATTTATTAACAAAGTGCAAGAAATGAAGATGTGCTTCTCATTCTTAGTTTTATTTCCATTCTTATTGTTGTTAATTTGTTTTCTATTTGATGCCATTTGTAATGGTCCTTAAAATAAGTTGCTTTTAAATTGATATTGACAGAAGTGCATTAAAAATACATACAATAATGATACAACAGTGATCACAAACACCTTTATTTCCTGGCAAGGACTGAAATTTGATGATGTGATAGCAAGTATATACAGAGTATATGGTATAAACTACAGCAGGACATGAACCACTGACACAGTTTGTATTCACCAGAAAAACAAAAGGGATAAGATCATTAACAGTTACTAAAGATTTCCATCTAGCGCAAGCTCGATAAACCTGTAAGACATATGCCATTTATTTTGTGTGCCTGCAGGTTCTCTGTTATCCGCTAGGGGGTGATGCCTCAGCTTTATACTTCCACTTTCAGTGGACTGTAAGTACATGATTCCCTGAAACTCTGTCATTTCTGACTTCACTAAATGGTTTTGACGACTTTCGTTACTGGAAACAAGTCAAATAAAAACGAAAAGCCTCGTTGTGATAGGTGGAACCTTTACGGCAACAAAATGAGGAGTTTCTATGATCTTATATCTGGCCTCTTTAGAGACCGTCCCTAACTCGGTCGGTTTCAAGGCCACCCCCAGCTGCAACGTTATCTGTAAACTTTTTTTTAAAAGTTTCTAAGAAGTCAAAGAAAAGCAATACGAGAAACCGAAATATGTTTTTGTGTTATGCAAAAACAAAAAGAAAGGAGAAAACACTGTTTTGTTCACGGTTGGGCTCCGGATGAAAGTAAAAATAAATAAATAAAGGCCAAATTAAAAGAAAAATAATGTCATTGTTTAAATAACATTTATGACATTTTATATCCAACTTAACTGCCACTGCGTTGAACCTGCAACCATGCTTTTTTTTTTTTTAAAGTAAAAATAAAAAAACAAAAAAACTTCACATCCTGCATTGTGGCTTTAAGAACCGGGCTTCCTTGAAACCGTCAGGTCCCATTTAGCGAAGACAAATTGATGAACTTCTCCAGTATTTACATCTTTTGTAACTTTTTAAGACTTATTTTTATTTTATTTTAGCTTTTACAGGTATTTCTGTTCGGTGTTTCTGGCCGTTTACAAGGTTTCTTTTAGTTTTAAGTTGCAGTATGCGCGTCCGCAAACAGGGAGTGGCAAAATTTAAAGACTTGAATTTGCCGTAACTCCTCGCAAGTTTTAAACGGCGGTAAAGTTCCTGTGTGCGGATCCAATGGCCCACCCGTCGTCGGTAATCACGCAAGTAAGAAGAGAGGAGGAGGAGGGGGAGGAAAATGCCTGTCTTCGTGAGGAAGGTGAGTTTGGGGGAACTTTTTGGAGCTGCGCATGATAATGTCAGAGTTTGTTTGAGGTCGCCTGTTCTCTGTGAGCGGTTACAGACATCTCTGTGATAACGCCTGCTCCTTTAATCAAGTGTCCGTGACCGGTTCTCACCGAGTTTAATAAGTTTGCATCCGGTGTAGCTTTTTGGGTTAGGTGGGACCCACGGGAGATTATAGCCGTTTCTAAGTAGATAAAGTAGAACATGTGTGTTTCACTGGGCCGATCAAGGGGAAATTCACAGACTTCACGATGTTCCGCAGAATTTTTAGGCGGAATGAAGTTTGAACAGCAAAAATAACGTGTCTCTGAAGAGGGGGCGTGGTCACAGCCCCATTGACAGCTCACTCGTCCTGCTCTGGACCTCCATGCTGAGCTGCCCTCAGTTTATTTTTGTCTCCTCGTTTCAAAATGAACACGCTGTGGTCTCCCAGCTCTTATTTACATTATTATTGTTATGGAGACTGTGGAGCACGAGCAGTGTTACTCACTTTCTATAAGTGGGACACGGACTAAGCATCTCTACTAAACAGTATTTATAGGTCACTGTAACAAATGATTTGGCCTATCTCTGGGATAGGTTCACTTACAAACACTTGGAGCTGTACACTCACCATCCGCTTTATTAGGTACACCGGTTCAACTGCTTTTTAATGCAAATGTGTAATCATCCAGTCACATGGCACCAGCTCAGTGCATTTAGGCATGTAAACAAGAGATCGAGACGATCTGATAAAGTTCAAACTGAGCATCAGAATCGGGAAGACAGATGATTGAAGTGATTTTGAATGTGGTGTACTTGTTTGTGCTGTACAGGCTGTTTTGAGTATGTCAGAAACTGCAGATGTGCTGGGTTTTTCCCACACAGCCATCTCTGGGGCTGACAGAGTCGCCTGAAAAAGAGAACCTGTCCAGTGAGTCGGAGTTCTCTTGGTGATACTGGCGGTCAAACGCAAATTTTCTGACGGGTTTAGGCTGATAGGAACGCAAAGGTAACTCAAATAACCACAGGTTATAACCAAGGAATGCAGACATGTCAGACATTGAAGCAGATGTGCTACAGATGCCGAAGAAGACCACACTGGGTGCCCTTCCTGTCAGCTAAGAATAGGAAACTGAGGCTACAGTTCATATTGGTTCACCAACATTGGACAATAGAAGATTGGAAAGATGTTGCCTTGTATCAAACTTTCAGGCTGATGGTGGGGCAATGTTGTGTGTGATATTTTCTTCGCACCTTTCTGCTCTCTTAAACTGAGCATCGTTTAAACAACACAGCCTACCTGAGTGGAGTTGCTGACCATGTCCATCCCTTCATGACCACAGTGTACCCATCTTCTGTTGGCTGTTTTCATCAGGATAACACACCATGGCACACAGCTCAGATCATCTCAAACTGGTTTCTTGACAATGAACTCAATGACAATGAGTTCATTGTATTCATGGCCTCCACACTTACCAGATCTCAATTCAGTAGAGCACCTTTGGTGGAACGGCAGATTGACACCATGAATGTGCAACAATGGTGTGATGCTATCATGTCAACATGGACCAAAATCTCCAGCACCTTATCGAATCTGTGCCGCGAACGATTAAGGCAGCTATGAAAGCAAAAGGGGGACCAACCAGGTACTGGCAAAGTGTACCTAATAAAGTGGCTGGTGAGTGCATATTAGTTGTGGTAGTACTTCAGAATACAGTGCCGGATTTATGCAGTTCTTTTCTAAAATGTCACTTTGCATTTGGTGTATAATTTTTAGTATCCAAAAATACTTTGTTAGATTCAGTCCCTTGTTATGTTGTACTTACATTTTGAGTTGGGCAAGAATTTTCAGGTACTTAAAAACTTTAAAGTAAGAAAGATTACATGATAAACATGGGGGATCTACACCATAATTTTTGGCCTGTATTATAGTTTTTGTTTTTTCTAGCTTTGTTGTTTACTTCTGTCTTATTGTTAAGAAAATAATAGAAAAGAAGAAGAGGAAAAAAGCTGTTTATCTGGTTTAAGTTCCTTATCCATATCACACCATCTCTGAACATGTAGTCAGCGCAAATTTAAAAATGGCTAAATATCAACCACAGTAAGTACTGACTTATTTGCAAATAGGCCAAATATTGGTCATCTAGGCCAATGTTAGCTGAGGCAGATATTGATCCAATGTGTCAGTGAATTCTTAGAAAATTGTAAAGTTAAAAAAATGATTTTATGTATATAATGATGTTGCTGTTATTAGTTACTTCAAACCTAGTTTAGCAGTTCTGTAATGCAGTTTTTCTTGTTTCTTATCTGGAGACGTACAGATGCAAAATGGTGATATCAACTTAACTCCCAGAAAGGAACTCTGCGTATGTTATTTGCAAAGTCTCATATGAGCCTCAAAAAAAAAATAAAAAAAAAAATACATATATATTTTTCTGTTATTGTTGATTGAGGGTTACATCAGACATCAGTCTTGTGATTGAAAAACGTGCATTGAATTCTAGTTCTGGTACTAAACCTGTACAGTCATATATAAAGTTACCGTGGTAACTGAACTGAGGGGAACACTATTGCAGGATGAAGTGAGCAACGATTTTTATTTGGTCTGAAAATTTACAGTCTGAGTCACATGTCACTGACTCTCTATTGATAGAAAACGTTAAAAATAAGTTTGTGTGGGATTTTTTTTTTTTTTTTAAGAAACAATTAGCTTATTTTATTTATATATAAAATATAATTTTTCATCATGAAGGAGGCCTAAAACTGGTGCTCTGTAGAAGTTTATTTTGTTTTTTCAATTTTTGAGCAACATTCTGGTGTAACAGTGTAAAACAGGAACAAAGGACGGTACATAAACAAATCTTAAACTAGAGAACGAAGCTATTTATTGCAAAATAATGGTGATTAGAAAAAGACATTTAAAAAAGAAATGAATAACAAGAAAGGCTGTGTTGTAATTATGATCGGATAAATTGATGCCCAAGGCTCTGCGTACAGATGATGTAAAAAGAATATATATAGTAAAAAGAATCTTAAGATTGTTCAATCCTGCTTAGCAAGGAAGACGACACTTGTTCATTTGCTGCTGCCCTAACAAATGGATTATTGGTGTCTGTGCTTTTTTTCATTGAAGAATTTCTACAAAAGACACTCAATCCAGTTAGCGTCCGTAGGCAGAAATGTCTTTGTATACCATGGCTCCTGGAACAATTATAAACAAATAGACTTCCTGAGCGTCAGTTCTCTGAATCCAGTTGTGACCAGCGGTCTTAAATCCTATATTTTAATCCAGTATATGAGTAATCATACCACAATCGGAGCAGTTTGCAGACCTGTGGTCACATTTAAGCTGAATCTGAAAGAGTGTAGCTTGGGTTCTGTGCATGCTGATGAATTAGAGCCCCTGTTGAGTTGAAGTGATTGGATTTCATTTCTGTACTTTGACTTCCTCTCATACCAAGGAGCATAAAGGTGAGGCATTAGCAGTGCTGGTGGCCTTGAAAGAAGAAAAGATTGATAGTTGACCGTGCTGAATTTCTAATACGTTTAGTTCTGCTTCCCAGTGATGTGATTTGGTAGGCTGTCCTTGTGCTGTGGCTGAATCTAAATGAGCTAATTAAGTGAAATGAATAAATCTGCTAAATGACCTATCCACAACGAAACAGCATGATGAAGTGACTTCATGTGAAGAAGCAGGATAAATAAAACATGTATATAGCCTATTTTGAACTCTGTGCATCTTAGTAACTTGTATTTTTCAAGACAGTCATAAGGTGTCAGTAATGTTCAGCTTTCTGGTCAAGACCACCTCCTGCCTGCTCTCAGATTATTTCCTCCTGGCTAAAAGGTCATGAGTTCAAAACATGGCAGCCATCCAGAAGTGAGAGGCCAGGGAGAAGGGGAAGGGGAAGCTGCCTTTCTGTAGTTTCTGTAGTCAGTGGTGGTGTTATCATATAGTCCTAAATGTTTTGCACACTTTTCAACCCCAAATACCTCAAGCTTCTTGATGTTTTATTGTAAGTTTTATGGGCATTTGTTTTTTTGTTTTTTTATCTCTGTCACCTCTACAGTGCTCTGAAACATGCAGTTTAATAGGCACATAAACACTGCTAGTGATGTATTTTGACAAGTTTCTTTCCACACTCCAGCTACTTTAACAATTACATTTACACTGTAGTTTTTGCCATTGAACTTGAGACTTGCTGTAAGGTGAATATTTTCCCTTGCAAATATGTTTAAACTTTTTTTGACCTGACCCAAGTCCAGCTCGGCCACCATGAACTTGCCATACCATTTGCTCTGGAGGGGTGTGAAGCAACTTGTCAGATTGTAGTGGGATATCAGGTGTCAGAGTGTTGGAAAGTCGGTCATGGGAGGGGGGGGCCTTCATTCTTTTTGAGCCTCGATGGGAATAGAAGCAGCCGAGCACTGAGGCATGGCTTGCCCGAAAGGGTCCCAGATAAGCCTGCTTTCAACTGAGTAGGCTGCTGATGTGGCGCGAGGTCTTTGCTGCCCCTTGGAAATGCTGTAACCTCATTATCAGCGTCTGAGCCTCTTGGATGGTGAAGTGTGAGGAATGTTGCGGTAGAGTTTGCCTACTCAGTTCTGCTGCTACCTAAGTGTAAGAAAAGAAGGTGCAAGTTTGTAATTGTCCGTCTTTGTATCGATGTGTACAGGTGTGCAGCACCTTAATCATAGTCACGTTTCATAGAGACTGGGTTTTTCACTCAGGGCCTTGTAGGTTTGGATTTTTTTTCCCTTTAATAATAAACACCTTCACCTATAAACTGCATTTTGTGTTTACTTTTGTTATCTTTGTCTAATATTTAAATTTGTTTGATGATATGAAACATTCAAGTGTGACAAACATACAAAAAATAGGAAATCAGGAAGGGGCATGCATGCAGCACACAACCTGTTTGTTTGTCTATCTTTGTGAGGATATTTAACAGCATCAGTATATTGTCGATGCACATATGTGCCAGACCATTATCTAAACCCTAAAACCTACTTCTGCTTTCTTGTACAGATAAGTACTAAATGTGGTGGCCCTGAGGGGTCAAATGCAGTGCAGTTTAAGAAGACATCAGCAAGCAGATAGAAAAAAGCTCGAATAGCATTCAAAACACAAATAATAATATTTCACCACTCAAACTGCTTCTCACAAAGATGGTTGGACATCTTTGGTTTTTGCTAATAAGTAGGGCTGCACGATTAATCGTTAGAAAATCGTGATCTTGATTCATACTTATGTGCGATCTCATTTCCAAATGACAACGATTTAAAAAATATAAAAAAAAGACGACGACGATTGTACCGCATTTTGATCCGGGACGTAATCTGCATGAAAACAAGCGCTCACCCTTCCTGCTCAACAAATGACATGGGCGGAGCCTTATACCACGTGATACAGAAGCTGTGCCGTGATGCTCAACTTGGCAGGAAAAAACAACGGAGAACACGTCAGGGATGACGAGAAAGTGACAGGAGAAAATTTGTGCCGGTCAACCAGCCAAACATCAATAACGGGAACCTTATACAGCGCTTCCCTATACACGTCGAACTCCCGCAGGCTCAAAGAAATTACGGAAGCTATTACTTATCACCTGACCAAAGATATATCAACACTGTGCAAAACGAGGGATTTAGGAAAATGATCAACACCCTAGACAAACGCTACACAGTGCCGTCCCGCAACTATTTTTCTATTGTTGCACTACCTGCTCTATACACGCAGTGTCGAGCAACGGTGGAGACAGAATTTCAAGCAGTACAACATTTTGCGGCAACCACAAAATGTGAGGCATTTATTGTTTTTATTTTTATTTATTGTTTTTATGTTCAGTTTCAACTGTTACGAAGTTGATGTGCAGTTAATAAGTGCAATAAATATTTATATTGGAAAAGAAAATCGTGAGAGAATCGTGATCTCAATTCTAAGCAAAAAAATCGTGATTCTCATTTTATGCAAAATCGTGCAGCCCTACTAATAAGTGACTAGAACCACGTGTTGTTTGGATTAGCAGACACAAATTCAGTGAGTTCCTCGTCGGTGTCCATCAATCTGTCCATTTTCCTAACTGCTTATTTACTTTTAAGGGAACTATATTGTATTTTGCACATATAGTCATTTTGGTTGTTTGTTTTTTGTTTGGTTTATTTTGTTCTTTTTAAATACACATTATGAAGTTTGTAGTGCGGTAATAATCAGTTAAAGGGAGCATGACAGATATTTACTTTGATTACACAAACATTACATAGCAATAAGCAATAGATAATAGGTATTGATTTGTAAATAACAAATACTCAGTAATAACATGATAACTCAATACCCTGAGGTTATTACACTATGTTATTCTGCAGTATATTTCTAACTAACTTGGCGGCTCATTCTCTTTCTCTTGAAGATAAAATGGATTTTGGGGGTCAGAAGTCAGATGTGACATAAAATCTTTTTTCTTTTTTTTTAAAAAAGTATATTAAATATTTATATGGTACTTTCTATATGTTGACAATGCACCACATTTATTTATAAGAATAATAGTTCCTTTTGTCCATTTTTGACCAGTAAATCACTAAGTTGAACTTGAAGACCTTGGTGGATGTAAGCCAACTTTTAACAGAGTATTAACAATAATAACCCACACCCATACAAATGCATGAATTTGATCAGGATTCATTCAGAACTTTAAGATATCATGTTTACAGAAAAAATGACACACATGCAGGCAAATGCAATCAAAAAATGTAACCTTGTAAGAGGTAATAATATTAGTAGTATTTTGATACATCACTGAAAGCTCTGCATTTCCACTGTACTATATAGACAGGCATACATGTGCCCTGATTCTCATTTTATTGCTTTGTAGAGGTATTACTGCTGCATTCCCTTTGTATCAATGAATTTTGTACCCGTGTCACGTTCCCACAGTATTTTTAGCCATGTTAGAGGTGGAAGAGTAGAGATCTTCAAAGCGAGCGTGTCTGGGCATTGAATAAGATATTAATATTATTGCTATGGCTCACATTGTTAACATCATCTGCTAAAATTGACTGCTATTATAATTTAGTTTGTAGGTTAAAGCAGCACCCAAAACACTGCACACAAAGCAGTACAATGCTGAGACTGTATGCCTACTCTAACAATTCCCTACTTTTACTGTTTTTAAAAAGGGGGTTAAACTTGTTTAACCTTACCTCTGTGGCCTTTTTGTGCAGTCACGATTTTGCCATAATAGTTCCCTTTTAGCAACTGCTGCTCATATGGAGGGCACGTGTATGGTGTCAGATGGTTTCTTTAGTGGTGGTTCCTTTTAATAGTACAGGTTTACTTTTCATCCCCACAGATTATCTATCAGAAGAGTTATTCATCTTATATTTATTTTGGACATTAACTCACGCTGACAGGAGCCAGAGCTGTCAGTGTGTTCTGGGATTGTGTTTGTGTTGACATTTGCAACGCAGAGTTGGGAACCTTTAGAACTGATTTTATGGTTCACAGTGCGCACTCTCAGTGGTTTCATTTATTTATTTTTTTTAGTTCCTGCACTGAAGTGTTACTGTGCTGTGTAAACAGCTCTTTCCTGCTACTTGTTGTAGGTGACAAAACAGCTTTGTGTTTGTGACAGCTTTTTTATTTATATATAGAATCTCATCATTAACTGAAGTCGGCCTCTGGCGGGCTATTTTAGACACACTGATGTGTAATATCAGAGCATTGGACACCATGATGTTTTTCTTTTAACTTTGAGCTTCACCTGCCCAGTTCCTTCACACATGTTTTGAACACAAGCTTTTCATCACTGGACCAAGTCAGGTATGTCCCAGCAAGCATGCCTTGACAATGACTGCTCCCCAGTGGAGTTGACCAATTTCAGCCACAGCTGATGAACCTGCCAAACCCATCCAGCATAACACTTGAAAGTAGGTCAGACTTGTTAAGGGATGGAGTTAAAACAGTTCCAAACTGGTTAATAAAGGTTACTGTTCACTGTTTTTCAAAAACAAACACGATTATTTTAGTAATCAAGTGATCTATTGATTTTTCAATAGATCACTTGATATATCAGATAAGACATACTTTTGTCTTATTAACCAGCAATAATAAATATTCAAGCAAGAAAACGCAGGTCTTTCAGAATTAACTGCTCATTGGTTTCTATTTTGGAAATTGCAATGGTTATAAGTTTAACTGCATACAGCATCTGTCAAAAAAACACCTAAACCCTTTGATTGTGTGTGCAGGTCATAGTGACATTGTCTTTGTTTGTTTGTTTGTTTGTTTTTTTGTTTTTTAAGGAAAACATTTTCCGAAATGCAAAAAAGTAACAATAATCTCAAGTACAGTCGAAGGTTAAAATTTTTTTTTTTTAAAAAGGAAGACTTCCTGACAATAGGAGGCACGTTTTAGTGTTGCTGATAATGGTATGATGGTATGATGGTGCAGGCAATATTTAATAATTCAGTGTCCAGCCAAACAATCCTCTGGTCAATGGCTCATGTACATTTTTATTGGCTTGAGAAAAAGGCTATTAATGTTATATTTGTAACTATTAATGCAATTTGATTAATACAATCTTTCATATTACTTCACTTCTAATCTGACAAATGTTATGAAAGCCTTGAAGTTAGCATGGTCTAGTACACCTCATGCCCCCCTTTAGACTCACCCCTTTTTGCTGCAGGTATCACTTACATGTGAAATAGGACGGCTGCCGTCAGCCTTCACCTAGCTGTATGATTTAACCAGTCTGCTATCAGACTAAGTTAACAGTTAATCTGCAGATTTTAATACAACTTCTGGAGGCTGACTGCAGGTTTTTCACTGTGTAAAACAAACAGCAGTGGATGGAGCAGCTATAAGAGTTTTTGTGATTAAGGACTCCTGCTAGCTTTTCCCAGTAAAGGTTTTAATGGTGATCACAGGAACATTGCCGCTGTTTTGGACGCTATAAACACGTTTTTCTTTCACTCTACGTGAGCTCAGTCTCAGTAACGACTCCGCCTCCTTGCTCTTCAGCGGGAAACAGACTCCGCCTCCCCATTAAAATGTGCCAGCGTCATCATTGTTGCTACTGTTCTGTTAGCAGTGTTTATGTTTAAAATTGGAGGCTGTGTGGGCTTAATGTGGTCAGATGTTTTATTCATACCCTGCATTGCTGTATTATCTTAATAGTGACTCAAATAACTACTGAAAGAAAAAAATTATATATATCAGCCAGATATATAACATTGTTTTTGTTTGTTTGTTTTTTGTTTTGTTTTGTTTTTAAAGCATCACTCTTAACAATTCTGTATTAGTATCGGTAATATCAGTACATGAATGCTACTTTGACAATCATCACACATTTATATCCAAAGCATCTTGATAGGTTTGTAATATCCACTAAGGCAACAGATGTAGCCTGAGCAGCATGCTAATGCCTTAGCTGACAGCTCTGACTGGTCATCATGGCTCAGTTAGTTTGTCAGTTTTTTCTTTCTTTGTAAATGCTGGCTTTCATCACTCTCACACCAGCTGATGAGATGTTGTCCACCACTTGTATGTGCCAGAAGCTGTTCCTTCTGAGGTATGCGGCATTGGCAAATTCAAAATGACATCTAGTATCCGTATGTGTATTGCGCGTTCATATCTTAGATCTACAACTGCATTTTAATGAATTATGTTTATACGTTTTCAAGAGTTAAGTAGAGAAAGACTCGGGTTCAAAATGAATTTTTTTTCTTCTCACTTTTGTACTTTTTATGTTTAAAAACACATTAATGTAATCAGTTCTAATATTTGGGTAAGTTCATGTTAATTATAGCCTTTAATTTATTTTTTCAGCTTATATTTGAATATCAGCTCTTAAAAATGAATACAAAAACAGACCTTTTGCAAGTCTGTTTATTTTTTCTAGTAAAGATTAGTACTCAGTATAGGACAGTCCCTCATGTTAATGACATTGCATCATATGGAGTTTAACCATGTACTGTGTGTTAACTTTATTTTACTTGCTAGTTAACTTGGTGCTTCCACAGATTGCATGAGTGCATAGCGCAGACACATATCCTTACTAGTTACTATAAATAAAAGATATTAGGTCGAGTTATACGCAGTCAGCGTACAGTCCAGAAACTCCCAAATACTCTGGTTTTTGAGCATGAAGCTTAGCAAACAGTGTTGGATTAGAGTGGTTAACCCTAAGTCTTCAGTGTAACTTAAACAGATGAGTTGTTTAAAACAAAAAATCTCATCCCTTGTTGTCTAGCACAAGATAAATAAGGACTAAATCATGAGGTTGTAACATCTGCTGCCACACAGGCCCACAAAAACCAGAAAGTTTTAGCAAATGAGCTATCTTGCCATTCTTTTGTTTATTTTTACTTTTTAATTTATTGTATTTATTTATTTTTACCTCTGAATAATGTCTTTTAAAAGCATTGCTATTATCATAGGTTTTCATTATTATCAGTTTTAGGGGAGAAAACAAATGTATGCTAAAACAACTATTTGCAGTAAATTAAAACTACTTTTTGCTCTAAAGTTGGACATTTTAACATGGCAGTCTATTGGGTGTAATTCACTTCTGGAGCAAGTGAATAAGGGACGTTCTAGGAACTGCAGCTCTGGACTCAGCATAAACCACATTTATTATTCATTTCTAAGATTAGTTTGGATTGTAAAATCAGCCATGAAAGTTCAGTTTGATACATTTATCAGCCAGGTTAATAAACAACTAGCTAATAATGCCTGTGTACAAGACAGTTCTTGGTATTCAACATAACAAATCAGACACTGGAGCTCCGACTGGACCCAGATGTCTTCACCGGACTATTTTGGGGATAAAATGTAGTGACAGCACGGCTGGAGCAATGCACAGATTGGATAAGTCGAACGAGCGGAGGCGCCAATGCCGACACCATGGCATTAATTAGGTCCAGAATGCATTAATCACAGTAGTACACATTACATTTACTTACATAGTTATACAGAGAGTTTGCAGTAAAACTAATCTAGTACAACTGATTTAGTGCTATCGCACGAGTACAGTATGAATGCTGTCTTCTCTCTGTCTCCCTATGAACCAGGTTCTGTTGCTGTTTCCAGCTCAAAGAAGTCTTACAGCAGAGGTTTTCTTCACCGTCTCTTCAGTTGTCTGTGTAACAAAGATGCCAAACCACCTCCAGTAAAAATCAACGCCCCTCTCTCGCTAGAAGAAAATAGGACAAAAGTAAGTGCATCTTTTAGCCCCCTCCCCTGCTCTTCCCTGAGATATCAACTTTCTCTCACCCTCCCTCTTGATCATCTTTGAACAGCATGTGGGCAGCATGATTGGCAACTGTTGGATGCCCGAAACACATGTTTTCTTGGCTTCCATATTGGTTTCTTGGCTTTCATGTTTACAAGAGCATCTCTCTTGGGCTTGGTGAAAAAGTACTCCATGTTCAGACATCAATCATGGACTTGTAGGAAAGCCGGAAATGGCGTAAATGTTGCAGAAATGCATGCTGCTTTGCAATGCTTTCTTGGAAGATGCATTGAACAACACATGTTACCGTAGCTGTTTTTACCCTTTATAGTAGAGGGGAATTCTAGTAGAGAGTACAGTATGAGTTGTTCTTCTTCTTATTATTATTATTATTATGTATGAAGGTAGGTACATATAAAGAACCACACTAATATAATGTTAGATTATAAATTCATAAACAGAAACTTGTGTGAACACATGTGATGACAAAATATAAAAATGACTGGAATGTGAGGGCTTGATGTAATTCTTTATTCAGTTTTTTCTTCTTGTGTTTTTGGACAACTGACAATACTAATTATGGTTAAACTTAGTCTATCCTTTGAAAACATCACTTTTGGCTGCTACGGTCTCCAGATCAAGTGGTCAAGACGTTCTCAAGTGTCAGTTTCATATTTATGCCTTAGTTCAGCCTTTTATTGAGATTTGATATTCCACAAGTTATTTGTCACGTCTTTCCAAGTCCCCAAAATAAATTTCTTGGTCTCTGGCAAAGGGAGGGTCGAGTCAAGTGCTCAGTCTCAGTTTTGGTTGTGACAACCTGTCATGTCATCAGGCATGCTGCTCCTGTTGCTGTTACTCTCTCGGGCAGACTGCTACTCCCCCCACCAGCTCTGTGACTCTTCACTCTGAATGGACTTTACAGTTGGATGCCAGTCATTTGGGAGTTGGTCTCTACAGGAACAAATGCATGGAGTAAAAGCTTTGGACAAAGTCTGATAAATACTTTCGTGATGTATTTGGAAAACTCTGAGCAAAACAAAGGCTCTAGAGAAGGGGAACCATCCACTGAAGCCATGTTTGCTGAGCAGTGCCAGGTCCCCAAATTAACAGAAGCTGCAGATCTCACTGGCCCAACAAAGGGAAGTGCTGAACTAGGAGTAAAGGTCCTCCTTCAGGAATATACTGAGCAGGCTGTCAGCGAAGAAATGGACCCATCTATTCCTTGTTTGGAACAATGCAACCTGAACTCGGATGAGCTTGAATCCTGCACATACTTTAATGGACACGCTGACAGCTTTGAGCAATATTCAGAGAGCAATGGATTTTTTGAATCCGACCAGATCCTTGATAAGTGCGAGACTTCAGAGTTAAGCCAACCATGTGATGAATGTACTCAACACTGTGAGTGTTTTAAGTCCTCTGAACACTGTGGTAATCATAGCTCAGCTTCTGAATGTAGTGCTTGCTGTGAACAGTGCGCAGAACACCCCCAATTATTTCAGAAATGTAAGCCCTCCGATCAGCAGTTGGACATTTCTGACCTCGATGCTGATGAATTGGAAGTGAACTGTGGCAGTGTGAGCCTTTGTGAAAGGTGCGATTTCAACCTTGAATGCACAGACCACCCCGAGGCTCTACAACAATATGAGCCGTCACAACAGCAGAGTGACGGCTTTGACTCCGAGCCAGACGCCTCAACAGAGAACTTTCAGCAATGTGAAACGGTGGACTCACTCAACTGTAATCCTGAAGTCTGCGAGTACGACGAAATATCAGATGAAGCTGAATTTACAAATGATGAAGATGATGAAGAAGCAGAGGAAGACAATTATTATGATGATGATGATGGTGATGGCGATTTTGAAGATGATTTGAGTTATGAATCCAAACAAAATGAAACGGAGTTCAGTGATGAAGAATCTCACAGTTCCTCAGAAGACACACCTGTACAGGTTTACTTTGATGACACTGAAAATGTTGCCTTTGCAACTGATCTCTGGGAGACGCACGAGTACACCAAAGAAGACTTTCAACAAGCTCTTACGACAGAGGTGCCCACGGAATCTGGTGAGCCGTGTGGAAATGATGACTACGAAGTAAGCCAAGAACCAGCTCAGCAATATTCCACTTCAGAACAGTATAAATCAGAGTCCAGCGGTGAAGAAGATGGTTCCTCAGATTGCTCCTCTGTGGAAACCAAATCCTTTAAGACTTGTCCTGAAGGCAGTATTCCATCTGATCCCTTCTCTGATTCATCTGAGGAATCTGACAAAGGACCTCAGGAAGATTCCAGCGACGAGCAGACAGAGTGGGAATCTTTTGAAGATGATGAAATGCAGCCAAGTGATGAGAATAAATCGAAAACCGTTGATGTCATTGTTGAGGATTACTTTGATTTGTTTGACAAAGTGGACTATTACGGACACATATTTACACAAAAGCAGCACTACATCTCCTGTTTCGATGGCGGAGATATCCATGACCACCTGTATCTGGAAGAAGAGGCAAAGAAACATAAAGCCAATACTTTATATCAGTTTGAAGATATTAACAGGGAAGCTAATGTAAAAGACACAGATACTTGCTCTGAAAATGCATCTGAAGATACTTATGAGGAAGCGGATGTGGACCAGAGTGATGGTTCTTGTGACTTAGAGACTCAATCTGAGGATTGGCTCATCGCAAAATCAGAATCAAGTTTTGAAGAGGATGAGGAAAGCGAAATGGAGAACGGTGTCGTTTATGCAGAAAATGATGAGGAAGCAGAGGACAATAAAGCCCCTATTGATGAAGAAGCGTGTGCCTCTGATGACCACGTTTCTGTAGAAGCTGAAGTTCCCCCATCTACTGGTCCCGAGGAGAGCATGTTTGCACCATTAGCCAAGGAAATTTCTGTTGAAGGTGATGCTTATGAAGATTTTTTGTGCAGTACTCAGAATTGTGAACCCAAACCTTCTGCAACCGATGAGACTGCGAGCATCACTGATTACACGGAGGATGACAAAGCCAAGCCTGAGCCTGAAGACGATGTATTTATTACATGCTCAGAAAAAGAACCGTACTGGTCACTTATAGATAATGATGAAAACAGACAGCTTTGTGAGCCAGGTGTTGAGGAATACTATGTTTATCAGATTAAAAGCATTCAGTCATCTTTTAAACAAGCCCTGAATGGATTTATTTTAGAAAGAAACTCTCATGATCAAATAACTAATGATGAGAATGCTTCTAGGAGTCAGAGTCAAGATGCCCTGATATCTCTGAAAGAGCTGGTGGCCACTGGGGTGTGCCCAGAGGAGTGTGTGTCAGACACATTTGGAATTAATGAAGTTATTGACATGAACAGCTCAGCTGTTGAAGAGGAGTGTGTGTTAAATGAGATTTCAAAAGAAACTGGACCCCCTATAGGAATTATTCACAGTGTTGAGGAAAGGGACATGGTGGTTAAGAAGACTGAAGATAACAATGATTCTG